>NC_054700.1:46299486-46349486 GCF_016097555.1 Gigantopelta aegis
GAGTGTAAGAGATAGAGAGAGAGGGAGAGAGATACATAAATAAAGATACTTTTCGAATATTTCAAGGTACAGTTTGTGAAGAACTCATATTTTAATGACTATTACAACAAGTGAAAATCGAATCCTGTCCCGTTAATCCTGTTAATACGCATGCGTGGATCTTGTCGTAAAGTGAGACTCCGTGTGTTATTTTTCCTAATACTTTCTCCATCTGACCTTTGATAGCGTTCGACCATTATGATTAAGTTAGTTTCCTTTATTACATGCTATTATAGTCTGTTGTATTATGTTTTCGACGGTAACGTAAAACCGCGCATTGCCGTGTTGTCGTGCGGCGTTTCACATTAGATGGAAATGTAGTAATTTTCGCGAGAATTAGTCTCTAATCGGAACACCTCTTTGCGCCAGTTGTATTTTCCGGTTTTAATGTCCATAGACTAATTTGTTTTTCGCCGATGATGGAAGAAATTCTATTCTGATTAAGTTTGTCACGTTATATTTACCGAGCGCTGTCACGCAAAATATGTTGGATAAGAGTGCTGATTAGTGCATGTAAAACGATGCGGCTGTGCTACACGGATTTTGTGGAATCCTGGACAGACTGCTAAGACAGGCGTAGCTACGGGGTTGGGCGGATCAAGGATTTTTTAAAGGGGTGGGGGTGTCGAAGATAAATGAGCTGATTTTCCAAAGTTTGTTTTGTTTAACGACACCACTAGAGCACATTGATTAATTAAACCTCGGCTAATGGATGTCAAACATTTGATATTTCATCAGAGGAAACCCGCTACATTTTTCTTAATGCAGCAAAGGATCTTTTATATGCACTTTCCCACAGAAAGGAAAGTACATACCACATCACTGACCAGTTGTGGTACACTGGTTGGAACGAGAAAAAACCCACAAATTAGTTGAATGGATCCATCGAGGTGGTTTGATCCTGGGAAGCAAGCAGATCACGTGAGCAGTCAACCTACTGAGCTAAATCGCCCCCCCCCCCCCCCCCCCCCCCCCCCCCCGATGTCCCAAAGACAGCGAGTTCTGTTAGGAAGGCCTGGGAAGGATCCATGGAAATGTTTGAAACAAAGCTATAGAGGCGCGTTTTCAAGACAATTTAATGTTGTACATTGTGGATGCTGAATTAAAAAGCCCCAAACAAAGTCATTAAAAAGGATATTGGACAATGGCGTGTTACGAGAAGAAAAACAATTCGGATCTATTCTAAATGGCTAAACGATAAAACAAAATATGACCGAAATTTGAACTTTTACTACAATGGAAGCCGAAGCTTCAATCGCATAGATTTCCTCTACCTCTTCATAAGAATATTTCTGGGAGAAAAAAGCCGTTTACGATATCGTACACTATATATAGCCCTGTTCAATCTCATTTGTTCCGAATTGTTCGAATTATCAATCTCTTTCTTCCTAGAGCCAGCTATTGAGTTCTTTCCACTTAAGACCCGTTAAATAGCATTAATAAACGGAGTTCAGTAAATTTCTTCATTACGGCCGCGCGGATTGTGTACCTCCGGCGTTACAGGAAACAAAATGGCTGGCACAGGGACGTAACATACTTCATCATGCCATGTTCAGTCCTTTATATGGTTATTAATGACACCAAATCTGTTATAAATTAGGTTTCCTGCAGTCGATCCCGATGCAACATATTTAATTACGTCTTAAAGCCTAAATGGATTTCCTTTGGACAGGTTGTAGAATGAAGTGAGCTTGTGCTTTACAAAATGATAAGGATATATGTGTCATGACGCATTGTAAAACCGGTATTTAGCGCTCGCCTGAGATAGATTTTTTCCACAGTCCCAACAAGTGTTCCACGATTGGTATAGCAAATCCTTTGGTATATAGATTATTCTATCAGTGAAAAGTGTATATAAAAGATATTCTATCAATGGACAAGTGTATATAAAATATATTCTATCAGTGGGAAAGTGTATATAAAAGATATTCTATCAATGGACAAGTGTATATAAAATATATTCTATCAGTGGGAAAGTGTATATAAAAGATATTCTATGAGTGGGAAAGTGTATATAAAATATATTCTATGAGTGGGAAAGTGTATATAAAAGATATTCTATGAGTGGGAAAGTGTATATAAAATATATTCTATCAGTGGGAAAGTGTATATAAAAGATATTCTATGAGTGGTAAAGTGTATATAAAAGATATTCTATCAGTGGGAAAGTGTATATAAAAGATATTCTATCTTTGGCAAAGTGTATATAAAAGATATTCTATGAGTGGGAAAGTGTATATAAAAGATACTATTCTATCAGTGAGAAAATGAATATAAAAGATATTCTATCAGTGGGGAAGTGTATATAAAAGATATTCTCTATCAATGGGAAAGTGTATATAAAAGATATTCTATCAGTGGGAAAGTGTATATAAAAGATATTCTATCAGTGGGAAAGTGTATATAAAATATATTCTATCAGTGGGAAAGTGTATATAAAAGATATTCTATCAGTGGGAAAGTGTATATAAAATATATTCTATCAGTGGGAAAGTGTATATAAAAGTGATATTCTATCAGTGGGAAAGTGTGGCAAAGTGTATATAAAAGATATTCTATCAGTGGGAAAGTGTATATAAAAGATATATTCTATCAGTGGGAAAGTGTATATAAAAGATATTCTATCAGTGGGAAAGTGTATATAAAAGATATTCTATCAGTGGGAAAGTGTATATAAAAGATATTCTATCAGTGGGAAAGTGTATATAAAAGATATTCTATCAGTGGGAAAGTGTATATAAAAGATATTCTATCTTTGGGAAAGTGTGGGAAAGTGTATATAAAAGATATTCTATCTTTGGGAAAGTGTATATAAAAGATATTCTATCAGTGGGAAAGTGTATATAAAAGATATTCTATCTTTGGGAAAGTGTATATAAAAGATATTCTATCTTTGGGAAAGTGTATATAAAAGATATTCTATCAGTAGGAAAGTGTATATAACAGATATTCTATCAGTGGGAAAGTGTATATAAAAGATATTCTATCTTTGGGAAAGTGTATATAAAAGATATTCTATCTTTGGGAAAGTGTATATAAAAGATATTCTATCAGTGGGAAAGTGTATATAAAAGATATTCTATCAGTGGGATAAAAGTGTATATAAAAGATATTCTATCAGTGGGAAAGTGTATATAAAAGATATTCTATCAGTGGGAAAGTGTATATAAAAGATATTCTATCAGTGGGAAAGTGTATATAAAAGATATTCTATCTTTGGGAAAGTGTATATAAAAGATATTCTATCAGTGGGAAAGTGTATATAAAAGATATTCTATCAGTGGGAAAGTGTATATAAAAGATATTCTATCTTTGGGAAAGTGTATATAAAAGATATTCTATCTTTGGAAAGTGTATATCGAAGACTATTCTATCTGTATATAAAAGATATTCTTCGGCTGGGTATATAAAAGATATTCTAGGTGCAGGAAAGTTTATAGAGAAGTTAAGACAACTAAGTTTGTGATTTGTGTATATTATATTCTACAGTAGGAAAGTGTATATATGGATATTCTTTGGACAGGTATATAGAATGATAGTGAGCTTGTATATAACAGATATTCTAAGGATATATGTGTCAGTGGGAAATTGTATAAACCGGTATTTAGCGCTCGCCTGAAATATATTCTATTTTGGGAAAGTGTATATAAAAGATATTCTATCGATTGGTATAGCAAAGTTTATATAAAAGATTATTCTATCAGTGAAAAGTGTATATAAAAGATATTCTATCATTGGGAAAGTGAATATAAAAGATATTCTATCAGTGGGAAAGTGTATATAAAAGATATTCTATCAGTGGACAAGTGTATATAAAAGATATTCTATCAGTGGGAAAGTGTATATAAAAGATATTCTATGAAGTGGGAAAGTGTATATAAAATATATTCTATGAGTGGGAAAGTGTATATAAGGATAAGTCATATTTCTATGAGTGGGAAAGTGTATATAAAATATATTCTATCAGTGGGAAAGTGTATATAAAAGATATTCTATGAGTGGTAAAGTGTATATAAAAGATATTCTATCAGTGGGAAAGTGTATATAAAAGATATTCTATCTTTGGGAAAGTGTATATAAAAGATATTCTATGAGTGGGAAAGTGTATATAAAAGATACTATTCTATCAGTGAGAAAATGAATATAAAAGATATTCTATCAGTGGGGAAGTGTATATAAAAGATATTCTATCAGTGGGAAAGTGTATATAAAAGATATTCTATCAGTGGGAAAGTGTATATAAAAGATATTCTATCAGTGGGAAAGTGTATATAAAAGATATTCTATCAGTGGGAAAGTGTATATAAAAGATATTCTATCAGTGGGAAAGTGTATATAAAAGATATTCTATGAGTGGGAAAGTGTATATAAAAGATATTCTATCAGTGGGAAAGTGTATATAAAAGATATTCTATCAGTGGGAAAGTGTATATAAAAGATATTCTATCTTTGGGAAAGTGTATATAAAAGATATTCTATCAGTGGGAAAGTGTATATAAAAGATATTCTATCATTGGGAAAGTGTATATAAAAGATATTCTATCTTTGGGAAAGTGTATATATAAAAGATACTATTCTATCAGTGGGATAAAGAATATAAAAGATATTCTATCAGTGGGAAAGTGTATATGAAAGATATTCTATCTTTGGGAAAGTGTATATAAAAGATATTCTATCAGTGGGAAAGTGTATATAAAAGATATTATATCTTTGGGAAAGTGTATATAAAAGATATTCTATCAGTGGGAAAGTGTATATAAAAGATATTCTATCATTGGGAAAGTGTATATAAAAGATATTCTATCTTTGGGAAAGTGTATATAAAAGATATTCTATCTTTGGGAAAGTGTATATAAAAGATATTCTATCAGTGGGAAAGTGTATATAAATATTCTAGATATTCTATTCATCAGTGGGAAAGTGTATATAAAAGATATTCTATCAGTGGGAAAGTGTATATAAAAGATATTCTATCTTTGGGAAAGTGTATATAAAAGATATTCTATCAGTGGGAAAGTGTATATAAAAGATATTCTATCTTTGGGAAAGTGTATATAAAAGATATTCTATCTTTGGGAAAGTGTATATAAAAGATATTCTATCAGTGGGAAAGTGTATATAAAAGATATTCTATCAGTGGGAAAGTGTATATAAAAGATATTCTATCAGTGGGAAGTGTATATAAAAGTATATAAAAGATATTCTATCAGCTGGGAAGTTTATATATAAAAGATATTCTATCAGTAGGAAAGTGTATATAACAGATATTCTATCTTTGGGAAAGTGTATATAAAAGATATTCTATCTTTGGGAAAGTGTATGTGCTTTACAAAAAGATAAGGATATTCTATCAGTGGGAAAGTGTATATAAAAGATATTCTATCTTTGGGAAAGTGTATATAAAAGATATTCTATGGTATATAGATTATTCTATCAGTGGAAAAGTGTATATAAAAGATATTCTATCAATGGGAAAGTGAATATAAAATATATTCTATCAGTGGGAAAGTGTATATAAAAGATATTCTATCAGTGGGTGTATATAAAGTGTATATAAAAGATATTCTATCAGTGGGAAAGTGTATATAAAAGATATTCTATGAGTGGGAAAGTGTATATAAAAGATATTCTATCAGTGGGAAAGTGTATATAAAAGATATTCTATCTTTGGGAAAGTGTATATAAAAGATATTCTATGAGTGGTAAAGTGTATATAAAAGATATTCTATCAGTGGGAAAGTGTATATAAAAGATATTCTATCTTTGGGAAAGTGTATATAAAAGATATTCTATCAGTGGGAAAGTGTATATAAAAGATATTCTATCAGTGGGAAAGTGTATATAAAAGATATTCTATCAGTGGGAAAGTGTATATAAAAATATTCTATCAGTAGTTCTATCAGTGTGGAAAGTGTATATAAAAGATATTCTATCAGTGGGAAAGTGTATATAAAAGATATTCTATGAGTGGGAAAGTGTATATAAAAGATATTCTATGAGTGGGAAAGTGTATATAAAAGATATTCTATCAGTGGGAAAGTGTATATAAAAGATATTCTATCAGTGGGAAAGTGTATATAAAAGATATTCTATTTTCGAAGTGGTATATAAATAACTTCTATGAGTGGGAAAGTGTATATAAAAGATATTCTATGAGTGGGAAAGTGTATATAAAAGATACTATTGTGATTTGTGATATTCTATCAGTGGGAAAATGAATATAAAAGATATTCTATCAGTGGGGAAGTGTATATAAAAGATACTCTATCAGTGGGAAAGTGTATATAAAAGATATTCTAGATATTAAAAGATATTCTATCAGTGGGAAAGTGTATATAAAAGATATTCTATCAGTGGGAAAGTGTATATAAAAGATATTCTATCAGTGGGAAAGTGTATATAAAAGATATTCTATCAGTGGGAAAGTGTATATAAAAGATATTCTATCTTTGGGAAAGTGTATATAAAAGATATTCTATCAGTGGGAAAGTGTATATAAAAGATATTCTATCAGTGGGAAAGTGTATATAAAAGATATTCTATCATTGGGAAAGTGTATATAAAAGATATTCTATCAGTGGGAAAGTGTATATAAAAGATATTCTATCAGTGGGAAAGTGTATATAAAAGATATTCTATCAGTGGGAAAGTGTATATAAAAGATATTCTATCAGTGGGAAAGTGTATATAAAAGATATTCTATCAGTGGGAAAGTGTATATAAAAGATATTCTATCTTTGGGAAAGTGTATATAAAAGATATTCTATCAGTGGGAAAGTGTATATAAAAGATATTCTATCAGTAGGATAGTGTATATAAAAGATATTCTATCAGTGGGAAATTGTATATAACAGATATTCTATCTTTGGGAAAGTGTATATAAAAGATATTCTATCAGTGGGAAAGTGTATATAAAAGATATTCTATCTTTGGGAAAGTGTATATAAAAGATATTCTATCTTTGGGAAAGTGAATATAAAAGATACTATTCTATCAGTGGGAAAGTGAATATAAAAGATATTCTATCTTTGGGAAAGTGAATATAAAAGATATTCTATCTTTGGAAAAGTGTATATAGAAGATATTCTATCAGTAGGAAAGTGTATATAACAGATATTCTATCTTTGGAAAAGTGTATATAAAAGATATTCTATCAGTAGGAAAGTGTATATAACAGATATTCTATCTTTGGAAAAGTGTATATAAAAGATATTCTATCAGTAGGAAAGTGTATATAACAGATATTCTATCTTTGGGAAAGTGTATATAAAAGATATTCTATCAGTGGGAAATTGTATATAACAGATATTCTATCTTTGGGAAAGTGTATATAAAAGATATTCTATCAGTGGGAAAGTGTATATAAAAGATATTCTATCTTTGGGAAAGTGTATATAAAAGATATTCTATCTTTGGGAAAGTGAATATAAAAGATACTATTCTATCAGTGGGAAAGTGAATATAAAAGATATTCTATCTTTGGGAAAGTGAATATAAAAGATATTCTATCTTTGGAAAAGTGTATATAAAAGATATTCTATCAGTAGGAAAGTGTATATAAATGATATTCTATCAGTGGGAAGTGTATATAAAAGATATTCTATCAGTGGGAAGTGTATATAAAAGATCCTTTGCTACTTGTTTTCGAAGGACTAGCCTGTTATAAATAACTTCCGGCTGGGTCAAATTTCGAGGTGCACCGAACTTTTGATAGAGAAGTTAAGACAACAAGTTTGTGATTGATGATAAATGTGTGTGTTGGTTGTAAAAAAAAAACTTCATCTGGGCAAAAAATGTACGCAATTTTATTTCATCTAGTACCACTGTGTAAAGTAGCCTTGTGCTTGAAACATGTTTGGGGTACATATAAAAAAGTACTCGGTTTTTATGTGGAACTAGGGTAGTCATAGACGCTACCCGTTATCTCTGAAATGAGCCGCTTCACCCCCAATTTTGTTTTTATTCACTTTAAGGATGAGGAGTGGTAGTATTTATATCCGTGGTGTTTATGTCGATTGATACGCTACAGGTAGGAGTTTTAGCCACACATGTTACTATTGTCGCCTATGGGATTTGATTTGGTAGTATACACCCTATAGCGGCAGCGGGTTTTCTCTCTCACACGCAACACTTATATGTATTGCATAATTCCATGAGCCTCAATGCTTGTGAATTTTCCCCGTCGGCGAACCCATTGGACTATTTCTCGTTCCTGCCAATGCACCACGACTTGTGTATCAAAGGCCGTAGTATGTGATATCCTGCCTGTGGACTGGTGCAAATACAAGACCCCAAGCTACTAATGGAAAAAAATCTAGTGAGTTTCGTCTCTACGAAAAATTACCAAATGTTTGACCTCCAATAGCCGATGATTATTAAATCAATGTGCTCTAGTGGTGTCGTTAAATAAAACACATTCTTTACACCCCGCTAACTGCCGCAAAGAAATGTACTTATTTTAAGTCACAAGACCTAAATTGATTTTATTTATATCGCAGCGTTATGCTTTGAGAATAATTCCGTCTGAAAGCACGTGTTAAGTGTCCACATCGATTAATGGGTATTTTGTTACAATTTTCCCCAGACGGCAATCGTTGAACAGAACAGAAAGTAATCGCTTAGTGTTCTTTTTCGTGTCTGTATTCCTATTTTTATTATTTTATTCTCGGCACACTAGCGCATAAATACTACAACACAATACTTCGATCTTTTTTTACGCAAACGATATCTCCGTGTATTTTAAAGCAAAGCGATGTAGTGGCTAACAAAAGGTTATTTTGATATTTGTGGGGATATATATATATATATATATATATATATATATATATATATATATATATATATATATATATACATATACACATACACAGAGAGAGAGAGAGGAGAGAAGCGAGGAGAGAGAGAGAGAGAGAGAGAGAGAGAGAGAGAGAGAGAGAGAGAGAGAGAGAGAGAGAAGGAGCGACATCCTCAACCTATCGAAATAATACTGAAACAATAATTAAGGTCTAGCGTTGCTATTTGCTACTATTTTAAGTCCCAGATCTTTAAAACGAAAAGTCAAGATAAACATTTTGTTAAGTACACTGTTTTTCACACAGCGTTTTACTTAATTCTACAGTTTACATAATTTAGCAGATCTACTAACTGAAAAATGTAGCGGGTTTCCTCTCTAAGACTATGTGTCAGAATTACCAAATGTTTGACATCCAGTAGCCGATGAGTAATAAATCTATGTGCTCTAGTGGTGTCGTTAAACAAAACAAACTTTCGAAGCAGGTCAAAAGGGATAGTTGGGATATTGAACAGGTGTGATTTCATGCTGAAATAGTTTCTGGTGAAACAAACGTTAACAGAACAGAACAGAGCAGAACGAAATTTAGTAGAGAAGAGGAAAGAAGAGCAGGCAGAGTGGAATAGACTAGAACTGAACAGAACTGAACTTAACTAAACAGATCGCATATAATAACGTTAAACAATATACGTTTGAAAATCTGCAGCTGACTTTTTAAGTTTGTAAGAAATGATGATGATGTATATTTTGGGGTTTATATTACACAGTACAACAAGAAATATAATGTTTTGGGTATTAAGTGGGGAACACAGGTCCCCCACCTCATCCCCCAGTTCTCAGGAACCTGCGATTTTCTTTCATTTGATATTGCTATTAAGCCTGTTACTGAGTAAATTCATGGGCGTACATGGGGTGGGGGGGGGGGGGGGGGGGGGGTCGATGGGTTCGACCAAACCCCCCCTCAAATCGCTTTTTTTTATAATTTAATATATCTGACATTATTATATTTACTCAACATATAAATATATGCCCAATATCTCTGCAATCTACTTTAGAACCCCCCTTTTCAAAATCCTATTTATTGGAACCCCCCTTTTCAAATCCTATGTACGCCCATGAAATTAGATATTGTAAGACCATCTAGAGCAGTCACCAGTGATCATGCGATTTTAAAACTTATTTTACATGGTTTATATTGATATGATTTGCTGATGGACCATAACAAAACATTTTTGTTATAACATTTTCTTCTGGATTTTAACATTGTAGCTCTAAAAACTCGAAGTGAAAGTAGAACCGGTAAATATTTAAACATCTTTCTGACGTCACTTGGCTTTAATGAGTTTTCGATAAAACCAGTAAAAAAATTTCCCCAACCTGAACATATTACAAAACACATAGCTGCGGCGCCCAAAACTGATAGTTTTTATCAGGAATAATGAAGAAAAAATACCTCCACCGAAAAAAACAACAACAACAAAACACAGCAAAAAATAAAACAGTATGCTAACCCCACTGTAAAAAAGAACAAAACAAAAACAACAACAGCAACATGACTGCTTGCTAAACGATACCTCACTCCATTTTAAGCTGCAATTATTCATTTCTGACGTAATGATTATTTTGACGCTTTTGCCACACTAGTCAATTTTTGATGGACAAGACAGGACATACTACGACCTTTGGTGTACCAGTCGTTGAGACTTGTTGGAATGGGGAAAACACTCGAGTCCACCGAGGTCGGTCGATCCTACGATCCACCACACGCCAGGTGAGTTATTTGGAATAAGATACAAAATATGTATATACTAAACAACAAAAGAAACACGGATATTATTTTAGATTTTTTGAAATTATTTTAAATTATTCAATTTGAATGTCATTTCGTTTTGTGTTGTTGTGTGTGTGTGTGAGTGAGAGAGAGAGAGAGAGAGAGAGAGAGAGAGAGAGAGAGAGAGAGAGAGAGAGAGAGAGAGTGTGTGTGTGTCTGTGTGAGAGAGAGAGAGAGAGAGAGAGAGAGAGAGTGTGTGTGTGTGTTTGGGTTTTTTTTTAATAGAATTATCAATGTCTTGTAAACATTTTGGGTCCATTTTGACAGTCTATTTACCAAATTAACTTTTAAAAATTGGCGGTTCCTACTCAAAAGAATTTAAGGGTCAAAAATTTATAACCAAATAAGTTTCAGAGTGTATTAGATTGATGATGTAAACTACACCAATTTTTTTATTTATTGTTCCGTATTTACAAAAACCCACAAATAAACGTCACTGTATACAAGAAAGTCACATGACATGCTGTCAAAGTTGAAGGTTGTCAAACATGGATTTTACATATTAGAACATTAGAATCCACCCCTGGCGCGAATACACTCGACACATCGTTGCCTCATGCTGTTGATCAGACGTCTGAAGAACTCTTGGGGAATGGCCTTCCACTCTGCCATAAGAAGTTGACCCAGATCATGAAGGTTGGCCGGAGGGGCATGGTTATCCCGAACTCTCCTGCCTAATTCGTCCCAGGCGTGCTCTATTGGGGCCAAGTCAGGCGAATATGCTGGCCAATCCATCCTGGCGATACCTTGTTGTCTGAGAAAGTCCGTTACCACCCTGGCGCGGTGGGGTCTGGCATTGTCATCCTGCAGAACTGCCCCGCCGCCAATCTGCTGAAGGCCTGGGAGAACCAACGGCCGGATAATCTCATTCAGATAGTGGATTCCATTCAGATTGCCATCCACCACATAGGGGGGGGGGGGGGGGGGGGGTCCTGTGGTGGATAGAGATGCCGCCCCACACCATGACGCTGCCACCACCGAACCGGTGACGTTGTCTAACGTTAACGTCAGCGAAGCGCTCTCCAGGACGTCTGTAGACACGAACCCGACCGTCGTTGAACTGGAGACTAAACCTGGACTCATCAGTGAACATCACTCGACCCCAATGAACACGTTGCCACCGCAGATGAAGCGTGCACCAGTGACGTCTGGCCGTTCTGTGACGTGGTAGGAGTGGTGGTCGAACAGCCTGGCGACGGCAGCGTAGATTATTGGCTCTCAGACGATTGCGTATGGTTTGATCAGACACTCGAGTTCCAGTCGCAGTCCGCAGATTGTCACGTAATCGGCGTGCAGTGGTTGTGCGTTGACGTAGAGCCATATTGGTGATGTAGCGGTCCTCTCTATTTGTAGTGCTTCGGGGTCTTCCCGAACGTGGACGATTTCGAACAGAATTCGTTGCTTGGTACCGTTGCCACAGTCGGCCAACGACACTCTGACTGACACCAAGTCTCAGAGCAACATTTCTTTGCGTATTGCCATCCTGAAGCCAAGCAATAGCCCTTCCTCGATCTTCGATAGTCAGTTGAAGTCGTACCATTGTCAAATTTGGAGTGTGCACCGTACACGAACGCAAGCTCCAATTATACAGAAATTCAGCATTGGGAACATGGAATACACGTGCAAAGCGTGCAAATGAAGCGCTTTGTGAAAAAGCAAGTTATGGGCACTTAGCAGACCTTTCGCTTTCGCCCTAATTTACGTGCAAATGTAAGCATGTTTTCGCCATTAGAACTAGTCGACAGTGTCAATGACAGTGGATTTTAATTCATTTATGGGTTGCTTAGACCCACTTTCGTCAAAATGGAACAATACCATGCGTGACATTATGGTCTAGCTAATATAATTGACATTCAGAAAATAATGTCGAAAATATCGTCTGACCCTTAAATTCTTTTGAGTAGTATATTACTGATCGGTATATTTTAGAGACTTATTCTTTAAATAATTCTTCTCCTTTCTTGTTATATATTTTAATTCTTATTTTTGAGATTGTCCACAATCTTTATTCATGACCATTTCATGCGGAAGTAAAGAGAGAAAAAAAGAGTAACCACTTAAGAAGAAAATAACAGACAACAACTATTCTTGTCTTAAAATGAAGGCAACAAAATAGCGAAAAACAAAACACTGACGAGGGCTAAAAGTTAATTCAATATAGCCTAAGACATGACAGTTCGATAACTAGCTGTCGGCAATATTGAATATTCCATCATTTTCACTGGGGCAGAAGTGACTGGGCAATCGATGAACCACGGCAATAAAACGACGTTATCTGCATGACGAAACTGAAAGATGAAAACTAAAATCCTAGGCGGAATGGTGGAATCTGATAAGGAAGTTTGTTCACATATTCTAGAATTTGTCGGAATTCTGGTTTGTGGTAGTGGTGGTGCTGGTTCTTCGTAAAGAGTGACGAATTGCTTATGTCCTGCAGAAAACGCGGGATACCAGGCAGTCGTTTAGGGTTGTTCGATATAGTAAATGAGTTAATATGTGTCGAGTTAAAAGTGCTATGTCAAAGTTACAATAATGGTAATTCCCGCCAAAAATATTTATTAATTTTTGGTTTTTCATAATTCTTTGCAGACAACTGACAAAGAAACAAAGATGGTGACTATGCTATATTTAGCCACAGATTATTCAGGAAACCCCCTTGTCATCAAGTTTTGTACTTTTAAAATTATTATTCTAGAGTTAATTATGGAAAAATTATGCGTGGGATCGATTAATTTGTAGTTATTTATTACAAATAAATGTGAAAATAACAAAATATTGTTGTATCAACTTTGACATAGGACCTTTAACATACGCCAACTTGCTCACCAATTCGCTTCCTTATTATTTCCTTTTTCAAATTTCTAAAGAAAACCCCCAAGCAATCAGTATTAAATATATGCTGCTACATATTATTTTCTACCAATACAATACCTATCCATTTCCTTTACGTTTTCTTTCACATTGTCCTTTTGTTTTTCTTTAAACGTTTATATTTTAAAATAAAAATTGCCATCGCCGATGTTATAATATTATATTATATTTGTGATTAGAAGAGGGCCACGTAAACTGGATAATTTGTACCCAGTCATTTTGTATATACATTATATGCAATAACATGATTTCCTGGGTACATACATTCACAAAAAGTTAGTTTGTTTTGTTTAACGACACCACTAGAACACATTGATTTATTAATCATCGGCTATTGGATGTCAAACATTTGGTTGTTTTGACATATAGTCTTAGAGAGGAAACCCGTTACATTTTTCCATTAGTAGGAACGGGTCTTTTGTATGCACCATCCCACAGACAGGATAACACATGCCACGGCCTTTGATATACCATTCGTGGTGCACTGGCTAGAATGAGAAATAGCCCAATGGGCCCCACCGACGGGGATCGATCCTAAACCGACTAGGCATCAAGCGAGCGCTTTACCACTGGGTTACGTCCAGCCCTACATTCACAACGCCAACACTAAACAAAGAAACTGCTTTATACAGCATTGTGTATATATCAACTTGGTGTATAGATGTCACGAATTTGTGTTCCAAACCGAGTTTTATCTTTTAGCGGCTTCCCGCATTAATAATTAATTACCCTTTCTCTACAATCAATACCCGTCATGTGTTTGTACTGTTACCGTAATTAATGATACGCTCGCGATTAATGGGTTTTGTGCGCTTCTGCATCAGGTGATGACACCAGTCTAATTCTATCTTTGATGTCGCGCGGGCACCCTGAACATCTGAGAGAACCGCTAATGATTCAAAAGAACCAAATCACTGTCTATTAAAGAGACTATCGTGAATTTACTCCATTGTAAAAATGTTTCTACTAGAGTATTTTAAGCAACTAAAATGACATATTAAATACTTTTTTTTGTTTAGAATATATTTATATCATCTCTATATTCTATATACCACGGTCGTGGTGCACTGACTAGAACGAAAAATAGCCGAATGGGCCCACTGATGGGGATCGATCCCACACTCACCCAGAGCGAGTATTAACGACTCATGGGTAGGTGTAAGACCACTATACCCTATTTTCTCTCACTAACCAGGTGTGTGTCCAGGACAGCGTGCTTGAACCTTAATTGGATATAAGCACGAACATAATTTGAAAGAAAGAACAATAGAAGCAAACTGAAGACACTTTCACTAACAAATTGGGATAGGAGCAAATACGAGCAATCGCAGAGAACCATTAGCGATTATAAACTATCTCTTGTATAGAGTGGAATTATGACAACATGCAGAGGAAGCTATATAAGAAAACACATTCAAGTATGTTGTGAAAACTATATGAAACACTAAAAGGACGAAGGGCAATTATTGGAAACACTGAAATGCTTTATTCGCAAGAGTTCACGATTCTTTATGGGTAATAAAATTCGTACATATTAAAAGGCAATATATTTTTCAGTATATCAGTAATAGTGCTCTGGAATTCTCTGTACATAATAGGACTATAAAAAATATTTCTGCTTAACAGGGTTCAGGAAATCTCTCTGCATAACATGCCTCAAGAATTTCTATGAAGAATTATCTATGCGTAAAAGACCGCAATACTTCTAATAAGTGTCATATAGTTGAAAAATTCTGTGATCAAAAACTCTGTATTCGTGATAGTTTCCATGAAGTATTAGAGAGAGAGAGAGAGAGAGAGAGAGAGAGAGAGAGAGAGAGAGAGAGAGAGAGAGAGAGAGAGAGAGAGAGAGAGAGAGAGAGAAAGAACAGATACACAGAAACCGAGAGAACAAGAAAGAGACAAGAAAAAAAACCTTTATTTACATCTTGTCACAATCTTTCGCTTTTAAGTTTGATGGGCGCAGTGAAACGTGTTTCTTTAAGTGGCATCTGTGAAGTACGTGCGTTCCTATAATTCGAGATATTGATTTATTGATACTTATAAAGTTTGCTCATTGCTCAACAGTTCTGGACGCGTTCAGAAAACACTACAACCGCTTTTCCGCGTTTGCTGTGTAAACGGTGCAATGAAATTGATTTATTGAAATGTAAACGTTTGTGTGTATCACATTGTCTTTTACACTCAGTAAACTGACATAAGTGTCTGCGTCCTTATAGTTGTATACATTTGTCTTTCGTCTTCTTTGTATACAAAAAAGAAACAAGAAAGAAAACGAGGTATGGATTGGTTGAACGCAAACTGCTACAAGCTGGATTTCATTCAGTCGGTCCAGCCAGTGCACCACAACTGGTCAACTGGTATGTGCTTTCCTGTCTGTGGGAAAGAGCATACAAAAGATCCCTTGCCTCTAATGGAAAAATGTAGCGGGTTTCATCTGATGACTAATGGGTCTTAGTTGAAGAATTAAAATAAACAAAGTGTTTCTTCTGTACACAATGGGTTATACGACGAGAATCGAGTTGTACGAGCGCTCAGACTAGCAACTGGACAGTCGTTGAAGTCGTGAGAGCAGAACGTTGGACAACTTTCTCCTGGCAGTTGGTAGTCTGATTCTAGCATACGACTAGTTAAAGGAACCGTCCTGAGTTTGCTGTTATTGTAACACGTTTCCAAGCGACAGGAAAGGAAAGGAAATGTTTTATTTAACGACGCACTGAACACATTTTAATTACGGTTAAGGACCACACAGATATTGAGGGAGGAAACCCCCTGTCGCCACTTCATGGGCTACTCTTTCCGATTAGCAGCAAGAAGTCTTTTATATGCAGCATCCCACATACAGGGTAGCACATACCGCGGCCTTTCATATACCAGTCGTGGTGCACTGGTTGGAACGAGAAATAGCCCAATGGATTCACTGACAGGGATCGATCCTACACTGACCGCACATCAAGCGAGCGCTTTACCACTGGGCTACGTCCCCCCGCCCCCACCCACCAATGACTCAGTAGGTAGATGTAAGGCCACTACACCCTCTTATCTCTCACACTAACCACTAACAACTAACCCACTGTCCTGGACAGATAGCTGAGATGAGTGTGAGACCACTACACCCTCTTCTCTCACACTAACCACTAACAACTAACCCACTGTCCTGCACAGATAGCTGAGATGAGTGTGAGACCACTACACTACTAACCCTCTAGCCCACTGTCTCTCTGAGATGAGTGTGAGACCACTACACCCTCTTCTCTCACACTAACCACTAACAACTAACCCACTGTCCTGGACAGATAGCTGAGATGAGTGTGAGACCACTACACCCTCTTCTCTCACACTAACCACTAACAACTAGCCCACTGTCCTGGACAGATAGCTGAGATGAGTGTGAGACCACTACACCCTCTTCTCTCACACTAACCACTAACAACTAACCCACTGTCCTGGACAGATAGCTGAGATGAGTGTGAGACCACTACACCCTCTTCTCTCACACTAACCACTAACAACTAACCCACTGTCCTGGACAGATAGCTGAGATGAGTGTGAGACCACTACACCCTCTTCTCTCACACTAACCACTAACAACTAGCCCACTGTCCTGGACAGATAGCTGAGATGAGTGTGAGACCACTACACCCTCTTCTCTCAATCTAACCACTAACAACTAACCCACTGTCCTGGACAGATAGCTGAGATGAGTGTGAGACCACTACACCCTCTTCTCTCACACTAACCACTAACAACTAACCCACTGTCCTGGACAGATAGCTGAGATGAGTGTGAGACCACTACACCCTCTTCTCTCACACTAACCACTAACAACTAACCCACTGTCCTGGACAGATAGCTGAGATGAGTGTGAGACCACTACACCCTCTTCTCTCACACTAACCACTAACAACTAGCCCACTGTCCTGGACAGATAGCTGAGATGAGTGTGAGACCCTCTTCTCTCACACTAACCACTAACAACTAGCCCACTGTCCTGGACAGATCACACTAACCTAACCACTAACAACTAGCCCACTGTCCTGGACAGATAGCTGAGATGAGTGTGAGACCACTACACCCTCTTCTCTCACATCTAACCACTAACAACTAACCCACTGTCCTGGACAGATAGCTGAGATGAGTGTGAGACCACTACACCCTCTTCTCTCAATCTAACCACTAACAACTAGCCCACTGTCCTGGACAGATAGCTGAGATGAGTGTGAGACCACTACACCCTCTTCTCTCAATCTAACCACTAACAACTAACCCACTGTCCTGGACAGATAGCTGAGATGAGTGTGAGACCACTACACCCTCTTCTCTCAATCTAACCACTAACAACTAGCCCACTGTCCTGGACAGATAGCTGAGATGAGTGTGAGACCACTACACCCTCTTCTCTCAATCTAACCACTAACAACTAGCCCACTGTCCTGGACAGATAGCTGAGATGAGTGTGAGACCACTACACCCTCTTCTCTCACACTAACCACTAACAACTAGCCCACTGTCCTGGACAGATAGCTGAGATGAGTGTGAGACCACTACACCCTCTTCTCTCACACTAACCACTAACAACTAACCCACTGTCCTGGACAGATAGCTGAGATGAGTGTGAGACCACTACACCCTCTTCTCTCAATCTAACCACTAACAACTAGCCCACTGTCCTGGACAGATAGCTGAGATGAGTGTGAGACCACTACACCCTCTTCTCTCACACTAACCACTAACAACTAACCCACTGTCCTGGACAGATAGCTGAGATGAGTGTGAGACCACTACACCCTCTTCTCTCAATCTAACCACTAACAACTAACCCACTGTCCTAGACGGGGCGGGACGTAGCCCAGTGGTAAAGCGCTCGCTCGATGCGAGGTCGGTCTGGGATCGATCCCCATCGGTGGGCCCATTGGACTATTTCTCGTTTCAGCCAATGCACCACGACTGGTATATCAAAGGCCGTGGTATGTACTACCCTGTCTGTGGGATGGTGCATACAAAAGATCCCTTGCTGCTAATCAAAAAGAGTAGCCCATGAAGTGGCGACAGCGGGTTTCCTCTCTCAATATCTACATGTGGTCCTTAACCATATGTCTGACGCCATATAACCGTAAATAAAATGTCTTGAGTGCGTCGTTAAATAAAACATTTCTTTCTTTTTCTTTCTTTCTGATCGCGTCAATGTATCCAGAAGGCCTCGGTGGTGTCGTGATTAAGCCATCGGACATAAGGCTGGTAGGTACTGGGTTCGCAGCCCTGTACCGGCTCCCACCCAGATAGTTTCAATGACTCAGTGGATTTATGTAAGACCACTGCACCCTCTTCTCTCACACTAACCACAAACAACTATCAACTTACCCACTGGCCTGGACATATAGCTGAGATAGGTGTAAGACCACTACACCCTCTTCTCTCACACTAACAACTAGCCCACTGTCCTGGACAGATAGCTGATGTGTATGCCCAGGGCAGCGTGCTTGAACCTTAATTGGATATAAGCACGAAAATAAGTTGAAATGAAATGAAAATTTAGCTTTCATGTCCCAATAGTCGAGCGGTTAAGCTCGCCGACTGTCAAAAGCCATACGATTCGGTGCAGTAGGTTCAAATCCGGCCAAATGACACGTTGTTGTTTTTTAATCGGATTTAGTTGAGTCGGTAGAGTGCTCGCCTGGGAAGCTTGAGTCGTAGCATCGAACCACTTCATTGTTCTTTTCTTTGTTTACCCGTCCCCAGAAGTGTACTGTCCTGTCTGCGAGATGGTGCATATCAAAAATCCCTTGCTGCTAATTGAAAAATGCAGCGGGTTTCCTCTCTAAGACTATAAGTCAAAATTACCAAAATGTTTGACATCCAATAGCCGATGATTAATAAATCTAGTGGTCTAGTGGTGTCGATACACAATACAAAATTTTTACTTTTGATAATTCTGGCTAATCTAAGACCATGTCAGAATTATCAAAAGCTTGACATCAAGTAGCCGATGATTAATTAATTAATTAATGTGCTCCAGTGGTGTCGTTAAACAGATAAAACTTATACAAATGCATATTAAATACTTACACTGACATGACATGATTAGAATCTGATTCATAACATTGAATAGTACTTTCAGTTTAATATCAAGGCGAAAAATAATGTAAATCAGATAATTCGGAGCGTGTCCAGGACAGACGTGCTTTAGAGTTCGAACAGTGAGTGTAAGCATGTGTCAGGTGGCGGACTGATTGTAAAATACACGTGGCTAGAGCGCCTCTGAAAACTGAACATTAGATCGACGCATTGTAAAATCGGCTGGCACAATCCTGCTTCCATTCATACGTAATCTGCCTCTCCCCCCCCCCCCCCCCAGTAAATTTGCATGTGTATTATTAAAGCCTGGCAGTGCATATATGGTGTGTCCAATGCTATCTACGAAACCAGCTTTTGAGAGAGAGAGAGAGAGAGAGAGAGAGAGAGAGAGAGAGAGAGAGAGAGAGAGAGAGAGAGAGAGAGAAACGGAGAAACAGACAGACAGATACACACACACACACACACACACAGAGAGAAAGAGAGACAGAGACAGAGACAGAGAGACAGAGACAGAGACAGAGACAGACAGACAGACAGACAAACAGTCAGTCAGTCAGTCAGTCAGTCAGACATACAAACATACATACAGTCAGACAGACAGACAGACAGTCAGACATACATACAGACAGACAGATTGAGACAGATAGAGACATACATAGATAGAGACAGACAGCCAGGCAGACAGATATATAAGAGACAGGCAGAGATGTAATATCCGGAGTGCTACTCTGGAGAACAATTTCAGTTATAGGTGTTTCGTGGCGCTTTGTACTATCTCTTGGTATAAAATATCATCGCACTATACGTGTATTAACAATACTCCCAAGATGGTCATCCATTTTGATGATACGTCATCTGAGAACGGCCACCTATAACGGACCGTCAGTCACAGAACTTGTATAAGACGTGCGCAAATTACATCTAACAGAAATGTACAGCTCGACGTGACGGTATTAATCATGGAAATAATTACAAGTTATCAAATTCTGGTGTGCAACAGAACTGGATCGAATTCCTGCGAATTGCAGTCTACGTTTCTGCAACCAGTTTAGCAAGGTTTCGTCCAGATGTGATAGAACTGGTCCGATTAGCAGACGATTACAGTAGTATTGGTGGGTTTGTTTTCTTTTGTTTCTGTTTGTTTTGTTTCTTCTTGTTGTTGCTGGGGGTTTTGTGGGGGGATTGGTGGGGGGGGGGGGGGGGGGGGGGTATTAAAAATAACTAAAAGCAAGAAACATACCGAAGCTTCAAACAAATACCCATACACGGTTCTTCATATATTAAATCATTAATCTCTACTGCAAAGAAAAACAACAACAAAACAAAAACAACACAAAACAAAACAAAAAGAAAAAGAAAAACCAACCCACACAAAACACCCACTGTGTTGAAATAAAATATATATATATATATATATATATATATATATATATATATATATATATATATTTACAAAAAAAGAAGAAGTTTAAAAAGTTTGTTACGTTTTACGACACAACAAGAGCATGTGGATGTTAAATATTTGGTAATTGTTTACTCTTAGTCTTAGAGGAAGCCAGCTACATTCTTCCATTCAAATATATAAATATACACAGAGAAAAGAAGTTAAAATTTAGTTTGTTTTGTTTAACGACACCACTAGGGTACATTGATTTATTTATCATCGGGTATTGCATTTCAAACAGTTGGTAATGCTGACATATAACATTGGAGAGGAAACTCGCTACGTTTTTCCATCAGTAAAGGGGATCTCTTATATTCACCATCCCACAGATAGTATAGCACATACAATGGCATTTGATATACAAACCGTGGTGCACTGGCTGGATACAACAACAACAACAACAACAAAAAACCCACCACCAACAACAACAACAACAAATACACACTATAAATCAGTATAAAAATCTCACATTGCTCGTATAAATATCACAGTTGTATTTCCAAATTTTTTAAGATCCGATAACCGGAATCACTTGCCATTCTACTGTGACGTCATGCATGAGGTCTTCCGGTGTCATGGCCATTGAAAGCACCGAAGAATCAGACCGGCAGGTACAGCATGATACTCGGCGACCATTGGTGATCGATGTTGTATCGACTGTGACTGAAGCAGGTGATTTATGGCCTCCAGGTTGGACTACATCCTGCTCTCTTATCGACTGGTGTTGGTTTAATGACGATGTTAAAATACCATGGTGGCAATCAAAGATAGAACGAGACTACAAGATAAAGAAATCTCGCTTTAATTTTAACGAGTCCAAGCTTTAAAATGTTATTAACTGCAAAATCAGTATTGATATGACCACGTGCTTATTGATGTGACTACGTGTGACTGTGAAAGTGATTGTTATTGACAACAGTGGTGGAGTGATTAGTGGTTAAGACTTCAGGGCTGGTACTATCTGGGTTCGTATCTCACCACCGAATTAAACCTAGAGTGAGTGTTTACGACATAATGGTAATCTTTACGACAACATTGCGCCAACTGCTCTCTAACTACCGACTAATCTGTATATATTAACTACTGTCATGGATAGATAGCTCAAATAGCTTGCTTCGACCTTAACTGGAAATACGTTAAAGTTAAATTAAAAATAACTTTAAATTTCAGGTTCTAAAAAATATATATATTCTTGATTGCATTTACTTCCAAGGCATTTGTTTGTGCTGCATGTTAAGTTTATGATTCCTTCGCTGACCATCTTGACCTTTACCAGCATCATTGTTCTTGCATCGTTGACTTTGAATCTACATTTAAAATCAAATTTAAAAACAATTTGAAATTTAAAACAATGATGCTTGTTTGTATTTAACAAGGCAATCGTAAATAATTCACCCACTTAATTTCTACTCCATGAATTTTTAAAATCTTTACCTTTATAAGAATTTTATTAAATACAAATTAACACAAAGTGCTGTTGAATTCTATTTCTGAGCACCACGTTTCCTATTCTTCACACACATTATTTACACAGATAACAAGACTTAGCACCAAACATCATCGTTTTATCTCTGTCAATTCTGCAAAACATATAGCTCAATCAACTTGGGAAAACATCGATAGCAAAAACTTTACGTAGCACATGAGATTGTCTTTCTGCGAGACGTAAAGACAATACGACTGATTAATGGCCTATAAGCCAAGGCATCATGGCTGGGACGCCACTCGTGCAAATGTTTGTCCATTCCAGCGATGAAGATTGGCAATAGTTTACTCAGCGGAGTAAGCAAACCCGAAAATATTGTCCTATTAAGAGAACAAACAGCGGGCAGTGTTCTCTCATAAATTATCCCGTGGACGAATTCTCTGCAGATCCGAGGATTCGACCAGATATCATAACCGAAGAGGAAAAAGTAAAGCGATAAAAGGGATTGCATTGGTTGAGGCTAATTGAGAGTGCTTAGCCACCTTGCGGCAGTCTAATATTTGCCTGACTTTGCATAGCTTGCTCTATGTGCCAAGAGTTATCGGCGTAACATTGACCAACTTTCAGTCGTTATGGACTAATTATTAGTTCTGCTGAACCAAATTAATTTCCAATGCCGATAATGTTAACCTTTCCTAATCTAATACCTATCGAACCCTTATTGTGTTTAATGAATATTGCAGTCCAGTGTTTATTTTATTCTGTACTGACTTCAGCGCCAATTTTTACCATCTGTATACTAAGTAAACGTATATTATATATTAATTTATTATTGGGAATAGATAATTTAGAATTTCACAACTAATCAATATAATATATGACTATTGAACTCATTGATTTGGTACAACTCAACGTTTAGTGGTTAACTAACCCATGTGGCTTAATGGTTGAGCCATCGGTTTTAAAGTTGGTGGGTGCTGGGTTTTTTTAAATTATTATTATTTATTTATTTTATAAATGAATTTGTGGTGATTTGTTCAAGGTTCTTTGCCTGAACTGGTTGCAAAGAGTTGTAATTGGGCGTGGCCGGTAATGCATAATGCATAAAACACCAACGCCATGATTTGCACCGGTCGGTTATCCATGGCTAAACCTTTTGGTCAGCAACATGGACTATGCACTATCCTACAGACAGGCCTCACTAGACCATTGTGGAGCACTGGCTGGATCGAGAAATAACACAATGGACCTCATCGATCCACGATTACCACTGGCCTACACCCCGAGCCTGGAACCTACGGCTATTTCTCGTTCCAACCAGTGCACCATGACTGACATATCAAAGGTATGTGCTATCCTGTCGGTGGGTGGAGGGTGCATATAAAAGTTCCCTTGAAACTAATAGAAAACTGTTGCGGGTTTCTTCTCTTAAGAATATATGTCAAAATTACCAAATGTTTTATATCCAATAGCCGATGATTAATAAATCAATGTGATCTAGTGGTGTCGTTAAACAAAACAAATTTTTTAATGTTTAACATCCCGACCATTTATTGCTTGAATTAACCCTTTTCACCCATGTGTTTTTTTTATATATAATATTTATTTTACCAATATCATCTTGTCCAGAGTGTTTCACAGGCTTCCAATTTGTCAAAGACCTGCCACTGATAACTGTTTTTATCATACACATCTCTTCGTATCCTTGAGTATCTGTCACTTAAACACAACAGATGCCACGTGTGTTCACACAAAAGAGCTGATTAAAAGAAGTTCAATTTCTAAGAGAAGATGGAATCTGTCTATGAGATCGATACAAACACCGTGACAACTCGTATAAATATTTGTTTTATTACATTTCCACGGCTCGCGAGAACACCAACCGGAAGCTGTTACCATTATGCTGTGACGTCAGACACAGGAACTTCCGGTCTCTACAGAAAGCGCCGCACAGTGTGACAGTCGGTATTACCTGCTCGATGGCCAGCGGTGCTTATTGACCACTGATTGCCAGACATGCAGGTAATTTTATGTCCTCATGGTTGGGCCGCATCCTGTTCTCCTGTGTCTGGGTTTGATCAAGGATTATTATTGCGACAATCAAAAGAGAGAAAAAGAAAGACAGGAAATAAATTATCATTATTATTAGTAATAGTAGTAGTAGTTATAGCAGCAGCAACAGTAGTAGTAATAGTAACAGAAATTGTAGTAGTAGTAGTAGTAGTAGTAGTAGCAGCAGCAGCAGCAGCAGCAGCAGCAGCAGCAGCAGCAGCAGTAGTAGTAGTAGTAGTAGTAAACTAACTAAATAAATACATAACAATAATAGCAGCAACAATAACAACAACAATAATAATAATCATGATGAATATGATGATGATGATGATGATGATGGTGATGGTGATGATCATGATTATTGTGGTGGTGGTGGTGATAATGGTGGTGGTGGTGGTGGTGGTGGTGGTAGCGACTTCATTTGTATGTTGTATCAAAGCATCCATAGGTAGAGAAAACAAACAATTTTATTAAAACCAACAGCATTCGTTTTCCAAAGATTTATAGTAGTAGTAGTAGTAGTAGTAGTAGTAGTAGTAGTAGTAGTAGTAGTAGTAGTAGTAGTAGTAGTAGTAGTGATAGCAGTAGTAACAGCAGTAACATCAGTAGCATCAGCAACAGCAGAAACAACAGCAGGATAGGTAGACAAGACAAGACCACAGCTTTAAGAAAAGTAATATGATGCAAGAGAATTACAACAAAAAAAACCCCTCCCAAATCATGACAAACCTTGATTGGTGTCACTGTGTACAACCATTAGATACACCATTCGATTGAGGTGTAGCTTACCAACTCAACATGTGCGGATTTTCACACACCCATTATCAGAACTGTGCCTTTACTTATTTTCTCGTTTTCTAATTCGATCCTATCGAACCTAGACTTGCGGTGATAAGTTCTTAGACGCAAACAACAAGATGAAATGTGTGGTGTTACTTCTGTGTGTGTTTCTGTGTGCAGCGTCTTCGAGTGTGGGTAAAAGTTCACAATTTAAAGTCGCAGACCCTAGTTTCGGCCCGTGAAAATGTACACTTCGTTTAAAGTCCGAACCAAATTGTTAACAACTTCAATAAATTAATCTCCTACCTTTAATTACCGTTACATTCCCCCCAAAATTTTGTCTACACACAAGTTGTGAAAAAACCATTACAGTGACACAGATTCCACATATGCGACTGTAACGATGTCGCCAGTATCGACTTCGCTGAGATAGCATAGGGCAAAATACATGCATTTTTCTGCCGTCTGCCATTTTTTAAAATTTCATGGAATACTCTTTAAGAGGGGTGAAAGCCTCCAAAGTATGTGACATAATTAATATAAAATCAATTATCTCTAGTGGTATCATATAAAAACATATATATATATCAATAATAATAATAAAATTAATATGACGTCATCACGTTTGCTTTTATATCAAAACATGTCATGACGTAGTTAGATTAAGTCATATCCTTTCACCCTCTTGGAGAATATTCCATAAAAAGTCAAAATGGCAGCCGGCACAAAATTACATGCTTTTTGCCCTATGCGATCTCAGCGAAGTCAATATAGGTGACATGGTTATCACCTAGTATGTGGAATCTGTGTCATTGTAATGCTTTTTTCAAGATTTCTGTCAAAATGTGGGTAAAATCTAATGAAAAATAAAGGTAGGAGATCAATTTTTCGTAGTTGTTAAAAGTTTGATTCGGACAGTAGTTAATCCACAAATTCGTATAACGTCTGGATAAAGTTAAAACAGAGTATGCGACGATGAAACGGGGACATACCCTCAGCACTATACTAGAGCTCGTGTCCATAACCTTTACTTCTCAAAGGTATATGGATTTTTTTAAAATATGAAAAATGCATTGTGTGGTATTAGAAACACGAGGACGAGCAGAAACACTTCGGAGGTACGGGATGGGTAATCTAAACATAAAATGATTCTAATTACAAAAACATATGCAAAATAACTGCATGTCATACTGTGTGAAATATGCAAAATAACCCCACGTCATACTGTATGAGATATACAAAGTAACCCCACATCATACTGTGTGAGATATACAAAGTAACTCCACGTCATACTGTGTGGAATATGCAAAATAAACCCACTTCATACTGTGTGAAATAATATATGCAAAATGACATACTGTGTGAAATATGCAAATAAACCCACGTCATACTATGTGAAATATGCAATGTAACCTTGCACCATACTGTGTGAAATATGTAATGTAACCCCACGTCATACTGTGTGAAATATGCAAAATAAACACCGTCATAGCAATATGTAATAACAAGTGTATCTTTTTTGTTTGTCGTGGGAAGGTGACAACCGATCAGTTGACTGATTGAATGAAGGAAGGAAATGTTTTATTTAACGACGCACTCAACACATTTTATTTACGGTTATATGGCGTCGGACATATGGTTAAGGACCACACAGATATTGAAAGAAAAAACCCGCTGTCGCCACTCCATGGCCTACTCTTTTCGATTAGCAGCCAGGGATCTTTTATATGCACCATCACACAGACAGAATAGCACATACCACGGTCTTTGATATATCAGTCGTGATGCACTGGCTGGAGCGAGAAATAGCCCAATGGGCCCACCAACAGGAATCGATCCCAGACCGACCGCGCATCAAGCGAACGCTTTACCACTGGGCTACGTCCCGCACCCACTGATTGAATGAATACCAGATTGTTATTTAACATGTTGTTTTGAATATTTAACAAAAAGGTATACCTTGTGATTGCTGTCATCATCATAATCATTATCGTCATCATCATCACCATCATCATCATCATCGTCGTCACCGTCATTGTTGTCATCATCATCACCATAATCATCGTCATTGTTGTCACCATCGTCATTGTCATCATCATCATCACCATCATCGTGGTTGTCATCGTCATTATTATTATTATTATCGAAACAATGTCATGGCTTTCTTCTCCACAGCTCGAAATGCACCATGACTGCTACTACAACGGCAAGTGCCACTTTTTGAGCCAGGAACGTTTTTTCTCCTCTTCTTATGGCGCTCGTATAGTATAGATCTCATGATATACATTACTTTTGTGGCCGTACCAACTTTTAATTGCTTCCGACGCTCCTGTGGTCCTTTGTACGCAAAAGTATTGTTTGGTATTCTGACGTCACGTCATTGTGACACTGTGACGCCGTGACGTGGAAAAACCTAAATTTGTCAACTTGGCGAATTTTTTGTTTCTGATTGTGCAAAATAAGCATTTGTGCTCAACTATGACTTGTTTTTTCTATTTCAAGTCAACGTTGCGGGATGTAGTTCAGTGGTAGTGTCCTCGTCTGATGTGCGATGGGTGGTAGGATCGATTCCACTGGATGGACTCAATTTACCACCCGCCTTCGGCTACATATCATTGCCCATCCACCCCCACCCCGAATAATGCCCTCGCCCCCATTCCTGCACAGATTTATCAAAGGTAGTCGCATGTACTATCCTTTCTATGAGACAGTTGGTATTTCGTTTTCTTTTTAATTTGTTTTTTCTTTTCTATTTGACACTACTGATAAACTAATTGTGATTCAGTGAGGTTCTACCCCGTCGGTGGGTCCATTGGGCTATTTCTCGTCCCAGCCAGTACACCACGACTGGTATATCAAAGGCCGTGGTATGTACTACCCTTTCTGTGGGATGATGCATATAAAAGATGGAAAAGAGTAGCCCATGAAGTGGCGACAGAGGGTTTCTTCTCTCAATATCTGTGTGGTCATTAACCATATGTCCAACGCCATATAACCGTGAATAAAATGTGTCGAGTGTATCGTTAAATAAAACATTTCCTTCTTCAGTGAGGTTCTAAAAAAAAAAAAAAAAAAAAAAAAAAAAAAAAAATAAACATTTCCTTCTTCAGTGAGGTTCTAAAAAAAACAACAAAAAAACAAAAAAAAAACATGTTTATAAAATTTATAATACTAATATCTTAAAATACTGTTTCTCGGAACCATCTTAACGATTGCAGCAATTTCGGGACAGTATGTTTAATGTATGCATTTGTTTGTTAAGTGTATGCAAACATCATGTTATGAATGTTTACCATTTTAATATTTAAAGCGAATGTAAAGGGATATAACTCTGTCCGCACTAGTTTTAACTAGTGAGGACAGATTTATTTCCCCCTTACTTTCTACTGCCAAAAACGTTCTGAGATTTGTTCACCATATCGTGCCTTTAGTTTTTACTATCAAGTGGTAAACCTATAATATGTTATATGCAGACATTTGAAAAAAAAGCATATTAAACATACTGTCCGGAATTTCCTGCAATTGTTAGGCAGTGTTCATTATTTCTGCAACTCAAAGTTCATATGATTTTTACATGACATGTCATTCTTTAATATAAGCTGACAATAATTAAATAAACAAAACAAATACGCAAACGATTTCTATATCAATATCACTCACTCGCTCACTCACTCACTGATTTCTGTCGCCTGATGCCTGTGTGTCGCTTGATGCCTGTGTGTCGCCTAATGCCTGTGAGTCGTCAGATATCTGTGTGTCGCCTGATTTCTGGGTATCGCCAGATTCCTGTGTGTCGTCAGGTTCGTATGTCGCCTGTTGTCTGCGTGTCGCCTGTTGTCTACGTGTCGCCAGATTCCTATGTCGCCTGTTGTCTACGTGTCGCCAGTTGTCTGTGTTTCGCCAGATTCCTCTGTGTCGTCACATTCCTGTGTCGCCTGATGTCCGCATGTCACCAGATTTCAGTGTGTCGCTTGACGCCTGCGTGACACCCACGCCCTATCTATTCATACCTAATACGCTGACCAAAATAGAACTATTTTTAGTTATTTACAAACACATTTCGTGTCGTGGCAAAGATATCGTTCTATTCTAGACCCTATCTTCAGATCAGTCATAAAATCACAATGGAGTGGGTGGAAAAACGTGTTCTGCATTTCCTTTCAAATATTTCTCGCTCCAGCCAGTGCACCACGACTGAAATGTGCCATCCTGTCTGTGGGATGGTGCATATAAAAGATCCCTTGCTGCTAATCGGAAAGAGTAGCCCATGAAGTGGCGACAGCGGGTTTTCTCTCTCAATATCTGTGTGTGGTCCTTAACCATATGTCCGACGCCATATAACCGTAAATAAAATGTGCTGAGTGCGTCGTTAAATAAAAAATTAAAAAATCATTTGACATCGGCAGCACAATAGTTGTCCTCACGTAAAAGGGGCCGCCGTTCATTTCTTTGCATATGATAAAGAAACGTGTTTTTAATGGACGGAGATTTACCATCTCTTCGCTAAAGTAACAAAACTTTTCAGGCACATTGAAATCAGCGCAACCAGGTGCGGATCCTGGGGAATTCTGAAAAGGGTAATTTGAGTTTATCGATAGCAAATTAGCCGAGCTCTCAAGTGAATCGAGATCTGTAGGTGTTCGGGAGGAAATTTGGAAATAAAGAAGCTCTGCGGCGCGTTTTCTGGGAAGTTTAGTATTTTATATTGCGTATGATGCAGTTTTAACGGGTTTCAAATTTTAAAAAGCGCATATTTGAATTTGCCGAAAGCAAACGAGCCGAGGTCCGTGATTGGCTGTAAAGGGCATGACACGACTCATGAACAGCAGTCTTCGGCTAAGTCCGTTTGAAGTGATCGAACTTACAGGAGTTTACTAGTCATACAACAATAATAATATCTGACCAATTGGCAGTACTGAATGCCCTGTTTAAAGTTTATTGCACTGCGAACTTGACCTGGTGAGATCTTATTGCGATTTCAAATTCCGGCCATGATGATGATGATGATGATGATGATGAAAACCAATTGGCAGTTATCGTGAATTTGAAGTTGCATATATATATATAATAGTAATAACAACAACAGCAGCAACAGCAGCAGCAGCAATTGTTAGATGGGTAGACAAGACTACCAAAACCCACACAAAACCCTCATGTCGTGACACTCCTTTGTTGGTGTCACGACGTAGTACGTCATACCGATCGGTCTACTTTACCACTCGACATGTGAGGTTTTTCACACACCCATTATCGGAACTGTATTTTTACTTAATTTCTGTCTTTCCTTCTAATTCGGTCCTATCAGCTGGTCTGGATTTTCTGTGATAATTTGTAAGACGCAAACCCCAAGATGAAATTTGTGTTGTTGGTTATGTGTGTATTTTTGTGTGCAGCGACTTTTAGTACAGGTAAAATATTTACAGTTTAAGTAACATATTCCTGTTATAACAATAGTGTGGCTTAGTCTAGCTGATATGTGACAAAATTGTGCCTTTTATGATAAAAGCACGCAACTTTGCATGATGTGAGGACATGCCCTAGAGACAAAACTTAGATATAAGGACATTGCAGATTTGTCCTCTGAGAGCCATGTCTAACACAAGATCCAATGCGAGTGTCTGACTTTACCATATTTTGTGTCCTTATTAGAACTAATTACACTGATTTATAGATATGCCCATTGTACATTGTACATTGATTTTATACAAAGTACAGGGGCAGTTTCAGAATGTAAGCTAAATGACGTTATTTGTGTTCTCCCCATACATACTTGTGCAGTCATTCATGGTCAGTGTGTTCACCAAACTGGTAGAGAGCAGTGCACTGGAGTACAAAATTGAAACACTTATAGTGCACTCCACACCCTTTTCTACAACCACATCGAATGAATTCTCTGCATGCATTGGTAGCCCTAGGCAAGGTTGTCTAAATTAGTTCCTAGCTGCCTGTGTTACCTTGATGTCATCCCTATTCATTTTGTGGTGGGAGTTCTGGTGCACAAACTAGCATCTGACCCCAACAGAGTGATGTCTGGTACACTGTCGTCCTTTCCACATGCTGTAGAAGGGCTGCCTTTGTATGAGGTATTTGATCGACTAGTCGTTTTGTTTGGTTGAAAAGCACTTTCCGTGCCTCATTAACATGGTGTAGGTTGCTTGTGCGGTCATACAACAATAAAACAAAGCGTTCTAATGTTTCAAACCAGTCCTCTGTGGCGTTTGTTGTTGTTGTTAAGGCACAGAACACTAAATGTGACTTCATTTACTACTTTCCAGATGGTCCAACTGCTTTCTTGCCCCTACCATCGAACGAAGACAGTAAAGGCATGGAACATGGGCAATGAAAGGTATCTGTCTGACCCCAAGGCATGAGCTATCTCATGGACAGCCAGGTATCGAAAATGTCCAGTACCAAAAGCCACCCAGGGTTCAGGGATGTTGACCAGTTGTTATGGCCAGAACCAAGACATCAGCTACATGAAACAATATTTGTGTTTGCCTACTCTTGGGTGCTATACTGGTGACATCTCTTGGCTGTTCTGATAGGGCATTTTGAAGATGTGTGCCAGAGCTAAAGATGGATGTGCAGTGTAGTTTCAGTAGACCATTATTGCTTTCACAAAATTGATCCTTTTATGTTATTTGTGAACGACTTGACATTTCAGAGAAATGATTTCTGTGTTTGTTTGGTCTGCTCATGATATACCGAATTTGTTGTCTTCTGACTCGTGTCCATGGATACAAAATTATGACAGTCATAACAGTCTTTTTGATTGGTGCTGTACTTCATGTACTACTTATAAAACAACAAATCATATTTATTGTGAATGAAAGTAACTGGAAAATAATAATGTGCTCTCTATTTGAGTTTGGTGATACAATAAATTCATAATTAAAATTCAGAAATGAATAATTAAGGAACAAAGAATATATAGTAAATGGGGAGAAATGCCACCCTTTGCCATGGGATGCCCTGGGATGTTTAACGAACTACACCCCTATGTGGAATGGACATACCTATAAATCAGTTTAATATGACCCTGTAAATATTTGCACTATATTTATATCAGCTATTTATTGACAAAGAACATATAGACACCATAGTTACTTAATAAATATAATTCCGTTTGGGTCATAATCTAGATTTGTCTTTGGAATTTACCTCTATCAGCACCCCTACATGATAGGTATATCTATAATCAATGTAATTAATTGTGTAATGAACAAAAAGTAAGCTAAATTCAAATCCCTGCATTAAGTTCTGTTGTGACAATGGTGGCCATTTTGAAAAATGGGCGCCATGGCAACCACAGGAAAAATCTGCAATGTCCCTATATCTGGAAATAACTATTTTGATATGTTCTTACTTCATTTCAGGTTTCTTGCTTTTATCATCAAAGGCACAATCCTTCTATAATTTTCACCAATCTGCTGCACTACTTAGAATGTTCATGTTTATATATATGTAAATCTGGATAGCTCCTGCATGGAGATTAGATGGCCTTTTCGTGTAAAGATTGTTCTTTGTTTTGTCCCCTACGGAACACTCTGTTTATTTCAAATACTATTAAAATGTCTACAAATTGTTTTAAACACAGAATAGGTAAACGTTATTATTTTATCATCTTCTTCGTCGTCATCACCACCACCACCACCACAACCATCATCATGATAATGATCATTATCACTGCCATCAGCATTATCATCACCATCACCATCATCACCGTCATGACCATCATCATCATCACCACAACCATCATCATCATAACCATCATCATCACCACCATCATCATCACTACCACCACCACCACCACCACCACCACCATCATCATCATAACCATCATCATAACTATCAGCATTATCATGATCACGATGATCATTGTTATCATAATCAAAACAATATCACTGGTTTCTTCTCCACAGCTTTAAGACACGGCGACTGCTATTACAACGGCAAGTACTACGCTGAAGGGTCGGGCTTCCCATCCAGCGACGGCTGCAACCACTGTGGCTGCAACTACGGCATGGTCATGTGTACGGAGATGGCGTGTCTGGCAATCTGACGTCATTTCATCGTTACCCTATGATACTCTTTTAGAACGTGGAAAATAAAAATGTATTCCCAAAGTTCTATGACTTGTTTTCTCCATTTCAAGTTAAGGATGCGGGACGTATACCAGTTGTAGTGCACTGGCTGGAACTAGAAATAGCCCAATGGGCCCAGCGACAAGGATCGATCCTAGACCGACCGCGCATCAGGCGAGCGCTTTAACACTTTCCTACTTCCCACCCCTAGGAGCACAATTTGTTGTAGTTTTGGTGAGGGGACACAAGCTAGATTTTATCTTTATTAATATAGAACAGGACAGAAAAACATATTAAGTAAAAAACAAACCAGTGGCGTAGATTTTGTGTGTGGGGGGTGGGGAGGGTAACGGGGCCATGGTCCCCAGCAAACATTAAAAAAACCTGTATTAAATTTTATAAAATCATACATATATACATATACATACATACATACATACAGTGTGCGGACCCCCCCCCCCCCCCCCCCCCCCCCCCCCCCCCCCCCCCCCCCCCGATATGAAATCCTGGCTACGCCAGTGAAAAAACCCCTGTAATTTTCGTCATATAATTGGTTGGCACGGTTCCCATGAATGAATGAATGAATGTTTAACTACACCCCAGCATGAAAATACATCGGCTATTGGGTGTCAAACTATGGTAATGCAAACAAACAAAGTGATGATCAACATCAATATAAAAATTCAAGATTTAAACAAAAAAACTGCAAGAACTGTGCAAAAATACAAATATCACAGATAGATACTGATGTTTATTCAAAATTTTAATTGTATCCCGAAGAAAACAAGGGGATTTGTGCTGTATTGGCCATTCTCAAAGAGAATGTTTCACCCCTGTATATCGGTGAGGTTACAGTTCCCATGAGACTGTTGATATATCCAATGCCGTTGTATGTACTAACAAGTCTATGAGAAACTGTGTATACAAAATCCATTACAGCATATTTGGTGGGAATAGCCTATGTGACTAAATGTCGACATAGCCACATGTAGAGATACCAAATACCCGTAGTTACCTGGAACCATCTTAACAACTGAATTGCAAAAAACTTTAGACATTGTTTTTTAAAGGCGCAGATCCTATTTTCAGCCCGTAAAAAAGAATACTAAATTTAGTTAATCTACAAACTTGCAATACATATGGATAAAGTTATAACAGAGAGAAGCATATATCTGTGATGTTTAAATAGGGAAATACCGTCCAAAAATAACTAGAGTTTGTCTCAATAAAACTTTATTTCTCAGAAGAACGTGCGTTTTAACAATTATAAGAAATGCCTTTGGGGGTATTAACAAAACCTGGATGACCAGAACCACTTCAGGTGTTCGACAATTAATATTCTAAATAATAAAATTTAAGTACTTCTAATTTAAACTTCTGATCAAAAGCGGCTTTAATAGCAAACAATACTCGTACTTCGTAGTGTTTAAAAACTAGGTTCTGTCACTTTCATGTATGCAGTTGTTTTCTCCTCAAATATATACATGTGATATGTTATGAGGTCTGTCGTTTTACTATTTGTAGCTAAGGGAATAATTTGGTGGAAAATCTCAGGACATTGAACGTACTGCAATAGAATTTAAGGGCAATTAACTCTGTCCGCACTAGTTTAATACAGTTTAAAAGAGCGCACACAATTAGTTGTACTGTCGTCTATTTTGGCTACTAATGTCGTTTTACAGTTAAATCACAACTTACAACTTGTTGCGTCAGTTATCAGTTTTGGTCAAACTAATGTATTTCAGGTTGTCCTGGTGTCTGTATAGAGCGAGTTTCAACGACTAAATGGGTGGGTGTAAGACCACCCTCTTCTCTCTCACTAACCACTAACAATTAACAACTAACCTCCTGTCTTGGACAGGCAGCCCAGATAGCTGAGGTGTGTGTGCTCAGGAAAAGAATAAAACTAAGCAAACATTTGTGGTGTTTTCCTTTTGTACTTTGTAAAAACTAAAATAGGTTTTGTGATGTTTATATTAAAATCTCATTGTTTATTACAAACTGAAAATAATTAAACAGGCGAACGAACGAACAATAAATAAATTAGTTAATTAGTCAATCAATCAGTCAGACAGCCTGATTCCTGCGTGTGGCCTCATTTCTGTATGTCGCCCGATTCTTGCGTGTCGTCCGATTCCTATATATCCCTACTTTCCTGCGTGTCGCCCGATTCCTGCTTGTCGTCTGATGTCCGAGTGTCTCCTGATTACTGCGTGTCGCCTGATGTCCGAGTGTCTCCTGAATACTGCGTGTCGCCTGATTCCTGCTTGTCGCCTGATGTCCGAGTGTCTCCTGATTTTTGCTTGTCGCCTGATGTCCGAGTGTCTCCTGATTCCTGCTTGTCGCCTGATGTCCGAGTATCTCCTGATTCCTGCTTGTCACCTGATGTCCGAGTGTCTCCTGATTCCTGCTTGTCGCCTGATGTCCGAGTGTCTCCTGATTCCTGCTTGTCGCCCGATTCCTGCTTGTCGCCTGATGTCCGAGTGTTTCCTGATTAATGCGTGTCGCCCGATTCCTGCTTGTCGCCTGATGTCCGAGTGTCTCCTGATTCCTGCGTGCCGCCTGATGTCCGAGTGTCGCCTGATTCCTGCGTGTCGCCTGATTCCTGCTTGTCGCCTGATGTCCGAGTGTCTCCTGATTCCTGCGTGTCGCCTGATGTGGAGTGTCTCCTGATTCCTGGTGTCGCCTGATTCCTGCGTGTCCCCTGATTTTTGCGTGGCACCTAACGCCCGTGTGACATCCGGATCATGTTGAAACCTTTAAACGTTAACAAATATAGGTCTATTTTTACTTACTCTTCGTGTCTTGGCAAAGATATCGTTCTGTTCTGGTCTAGATCTTATCTTGAGATCAGTACTAAAATCGCAATGGAGTGGGAGACTATTTGATCACAACAGGTGCACATCCGCCCTGTTCATCTGTTATTCCACCTTATCCGTCTTGTGGGCCTACTTCGATTACACACTAGACACCCTGCTACCGACGATCATTAGTTAGTGCCGCGGGATAGACCAACATTCCCTTGACCACTGGACTGAAGTAGCTTGGTTTTGCACGGTGCAAGCCGATTTCTACAAACGCTAATTGTGGTGTCATAAGTACATAAACGACGTCATAACTCATGTTGTTTAATCTTTTTTTCTTCTTTTTTTTGGATTGAATTAGGTATTCCCCAAGTTGCTATTTCACGTTGAATCAATGTTTTAAAACTATATAACTAAATTAACATTTCCAAGTGTTTGTTTATTGTGAATTCGTTAATATTTTTTGGTATGGGCCTATGTACACGTCCCTCACAAATAATATTTTCCTTGGTTCAATGTAATTCCAACTTTGTGAAGCGGTTTCAGTGGTATAGTGTGTAAGTCATCGGACACAAGGCTAATAGATACTGGGTTCGCATCCTGCTACCGGCTCCCACCCAGAGCGAGTTTAACGGCTCAATGGGTAGGTGTATGACCACTACACCAACTACTCTCTCTGTCTCTAATCACTAACTCACTCTCCTGGACAGACAGTCCAGATAGCTGAAGTGTGTGCCCAGGACTGCGTGCTTTAACCTTAGTTGGATATAAGCATAAGTATAAATGAATGAACGAATGAATGAATGAATGAATGAATGAATTAATTAATTAATTAACGAATGACTGAATAAATGAATGCATGAATAAATGAATGAATGAATGAATTAATTAATACAACTTTGTTACTATTGTTATTTGATATACTTCTACTTACACCGACGTAGCCAGAGATAGACTGCATGGGGCACACTGGCTTCTACAATCACCCGTCCTCCTTCCCGACAACCTTGTTCATATTACACCGAGAGTGCCCCCTCCCCTGTACAAAATTCAGGCTACCTATGACCGGTCTTATAACGAGACAGCACTCTGCCACTGATACGTCCTGCTCCGTAAGACTGACTGAAAGGCACAGTGCCAAGAAGCAACTAGTGATGTTCAGTGATCGATTACAATCGGAAATTGATCGGTTTGATCATGACTGGTTATAACAAGCCATAATCGATTGTGTGGGGGAAAATGTTAACTGTAATTGTGCCTTCATTTCATTTGATGGTAAAGAATTACATGTGTTGGGGTTGAGGTTTGTTTTCGCATGTACAAACAACACATGTCAAGACCCGAAAAACAAAGATAACCTTTATTGGACCATCTCTTTGTATTTTGAGATATCGTATGTATATACCAAGCACTCTATATCTGGTTTAGAAGAAACGTTACCAAAGGAAGACAATACTGTGGTAGTACTTAGTACCACGCCTCAACAGTTGATCATCTTTATAAGCCTGACGCGAAAGGTGATTTCATGCAAACCATCAGGGTGCACATGACCCTGTTGTTGCCGCCGCAGCCGCAGGTGTTGCAGTCCTGTGCGTCTTTGAAGCTGTCGCCTGTGTGGTAGACCACGCCATTGTAGTAACACTCGTCTGGTTTTAGAGGAACAGGGGTGTTGATAAAGGGGGCTGCAAAAAGAGAGGAAAAAAGTTAAAGATTGAGAACATTGATATATTAATGGAAGTCAAACATTTGGTAATTTTGAAACGAACTCTTAGAGGAAACTCGCTGCATGATTTTTATATGTACTTTCCCACATGCAGGACAGCGCATACTACGGCTGGAGCACTGGCTACGACGAAGGCATTTCTGGCGAGCTAGATCTCGCCCTCAGAAGAAGTAGTGTTAAAGATGTTATGCTTTACGTAGGAAATAAATATTATTTCATGTCTATTACTGTATCCAAGAACCAGATAACTCATATAATTACTATTACTACTACTACTACTACTACTACTACTACTACTACTACTACTACTACTACTACTACTACTACTGCTGCTGTTGTTGTTGCTGCTACTACTACTACTGCTACTGCTGCTGCTGCTGCTGCTGCTGCTGCTGCTACACCTGCCAAATGCCACTACCACAACCACAACCACTACTACCATTATGACTACTACTACTGCTACACCTGCCAAATACTACTACCACTACTACCACTATGACTACTACTACTACTACTACTACTGCTACTGCTGCTGCTACTACTACTACTACTGCTACTACTGCTGCTGCTACTACTACTACTGCTACTGCTGCTGCTACTACTAATACTGCTGCTGCAGCTGCTACTACTACTACTACTACTACTACTGCTACTGCTTCTGCTGCTACTACTACTACTACTACTGCTGCTGCTACTATTAATACTGCTGCTGCAGCTGCTACTACTACTACTACTACTACTACTGCTACTGCTGCTGCTACTACTACTACTGCTACTGCTGCTGCTGCTGTTGCTGCTGCTGCTTCTGTTACTGTTACTGCTAACGCTACTGCTACACCTGCAAATAATTAATGCCACTACCATACCACAACCACTACTACCACTATGACTACTACTACTACAACTAATGCAAATGTGTACCACTATTACTACTACTAATACCGTTAATACTAGTACAACAACTACTACAATTACCACTGCTACTGCTGCTGCTACTACTACTACTGCTACTGCTGCTGCTGCTGTTGCTGCTGCTGCTTCTGTTACTGTTACTGCTAACGCTACTGCTACACCTGCAAATAATTAATGCCACTACCATACCACAACCACTACTACCACTATGACTACTACTACTTCAACTAATGCAAATGTGTACCACTATTACTACTACTAATACCGTTAATACTAGTACAACAACTATTACTATTACCACTGCTGCTGCTGCTGTTACTATTTACGCTGCACGAATAAGAGGTCCGATATGGACATTTGCAGATCCATCGCTGATAAATCGTAGATCGTCTGTTCATATAAGATTTGGATTTAATCTGCGATCATCTACGATCATCTGCGATCATATGGCTCTTCGTGTTACAAAGACTGTCCTGACTTTTTGGGGGGAGCCTTTTAAACAACTAAGATTACATATTGAGTAGATTTTCTAGTTTAAAGTATCAGAGTCTGTACAAGGTGTTTATGGTCGTCCTCGTGTTTGCAGTAGCCCAAACTGTTGTTTTTCCTCACAAAACGTCGTGCGTACAAACACACATATAAACTCCTACAAACATCAGAACGATACCCACATCGGTGGTGTCGTGGTTAAGTCACCGGATATAAGATTGGTAGGTACAGGATTCGCAGCCCAGTACCTGCTCCTATCTACAGCTTTTTGTCTCACACTAACCACTAACTCACTGTCCTGAGCAGACAACCCAGATAGCTGAAGTGTGTACCCAGGACAGCGTGTTTGAGATTTAATTGGATATAAGCACGAAAATAAGTTAAAATGAATGAATGAATTAAGACAATTAATATATATAAATTGGTAGAATTGTTAACGGGAGCTAGCTATGAAACTGAACTCGGGTTTAACATGGGTAACGATCTGCGCGATTTTCCAATTTTATGGGAACCAGGCCTCGTCCTTATGGAACTGTTAACATCTAATCTCAGGTTTCCACAAAAGTTTGATTTGTTAATTAAATCATCGTTAATTGTATGTCAAATGTTTGGTAATTCGGCACCACGACTGCTATATCAAAAGCCGTGGTATGTGCTATCCTTTCTGTGGTATGGTGCATATAAAAATATCCCTTGCTACTAATGGAACTATGCAGCGGGTTTCCTTTCTAAGACTATAAGTAAAAATTACAAAAAAAATTGACATCCAATAGCCGATTATTAATAAATCTAGTGATCTAGTGGTGTCGATAAATAATACAAAATTTTAACTTTTGATAATTCTGACGCGTAATATTTAGAGGAAACCCGCTATATGTTTGATGTGTACTTTCCAACAGACATGACAGCGTATTTCACACTTTTATAAACCAAAAAAAGAAAGAAAGAAAGAAATGTTTTCTTTAACGACGCACTCAACACATTGTATTTTACGGTTATATGGCGTCAGACTTATGGTTAAGGACCACACATCTATTGAGAGAGAAAACCCGCCGTCACCACTTCATGGGCTACTCTTTTCGATTAGCATCAAGGGATCTTTTATATGCACCATCCCACAGAGAGGATAGAACATACCACGGCCTTTGTTACACCAGTTGTGGAACACTCGCTGGAACGAGAAATAGCCCAATAGGTCCACCGACGGGGATCGATCCTAGACCGACCGCGCATCGAGCTACATCACGCCGTTCACCCAATGCTTCCACAAAGTCCAGAGACGTTAAGTTCATGGTATCGCCATACAAACATAAAACATATTTAATCCTACCTGCCAAAGATAAACCCACGAGAGCAAGGAGACAAGCTAAAACTGCAAGCTTCATTGTGTATAAATAGACCGCTGGTTAGATCAAACTTCAGAGATAGAAAGACGTCTGTCGACTAAAAGTCCCAAAGAAGACAGCTTAGGAAGTGTGGGAAAACAGCACCTGGTACTTAATCATGCAACATGACGATAAACGTACTAACTAGATAGATCATATGTTTGCAAGCAAACAAGACCTGTATAATCGAACATGATGTTTTCATAAGATTTAGATAAAGTGCGTGACATGAAACTACAAACGCACACAAAAAACAAAACACCAACAACATTAAAGGGACATTCCTGAGGTTGCTACAACTTTTAAGATTTTATTGACTAAAAGACTTTTTAACGATTGTAATTATTATATATCAAATATATTTTTCTGCATAAAATATTAGTGGCTGTATATTAAATGTGTTTCTGATCGTCCTAATATTGGTACTAGGTTAAATTTAATTTTATTTCCTAAAATAAAAAATTTCGTACGTACGAATTTATTTGAAGACCATATCCAGTTTGGGCTTCTTACAAATATTAATACGACCAGAAACACATTGAATATACAGAAACTGATATTCTAAACAGAAAATATATTTAATATGCAAGTTTAATCGTAGAAATAGCTTGCAATGCAACAAACGTAGGAATGTTCCTTTAACAGCGATAACCTATCAGGAATATCGACAGAAAACAAAGAAATAACAACAACAACAACAATAACAATAACAGCAACTCTGTTTGCCACTTCCAATACTGGTTATACTCAAAAGAGCTCAGATACGATGCCTTTAGTTCAATATATGAGGGATGATTGATAAGTTCGTGGCCTAAGGTAAAAGGAGTCAGTTTTAGAAAATGAAACACATTTATTTTTTTACATAATCCCCTTGTACATTAACACACCCAGTCCAGTATTCATGGAGAATACGGATTCCTTCCCCGTAGAAAACGGCGTCTTGCACCCCTAGGAAGTCTGCCAGCATTTTCAGATGAAAAGTTAATAGGTTACTTTTCAGCTTTATTTCTGACAGATGTAAAAGCATCTGTACTGAAAGAAGAACAGGAGTTATGAGAGAAATTGTCTGCCAATGCATTGGCAATGTTACGATGAGACGTCACATCCGTGTCATTGACAGACAAATGCCGAACTGTATTATTGGATTCTTTTCCCTTGATTTTACGTATCCTATTCCAGACAGATTTTACGGATGTTTGAAAAGTCAATTTGGAAACATAATTTCTCCAAGATGATTTCTTACGCTGTCTGATAGCTTTACGAGCCTTTGCCCGAGCAATGCGATAACTATTCAGGCTATCCCCAGTAGGTTCGTGTTTGAATCTTTCGAGGGTCCTGTTTCGCTGTTTGATTGCATCTTTACAAGTTTCATTGAACCATGGTTTATTGAGACGCTTCGGTACTGCCGAAGTCTTAAGAATAGTTTCCTCTGCAGTATCTTTTAAGATGGAGGTGAACAAAAACACGGGGTCATCGGCACCAGTAATGACAGTTTCTTGCCGAAATTTATCCCAATTTGCCCCTGTCACTTGAAAGGGTTCAGAGATGGAGGTGCATCATTCTCCAAAAAATTGGAAAGTGGTCACTACCACAAGGGTCTGAACAAACTTTCCAGGAGAAATCAAGAAAAAGTGACGGACTACAAAGGGTTAAATCAATGGATGTGAAAGAACCACTTGCAGGATGAAAGTATGTATGACTCAGACACACTGAAGGATTTTCCTAAGACACATTGGGCCCTAAGCGCAGGACAGTTCCACTGGTATACTTTATGTTCCATGCGGGAGGAGACAGTGATCTGGGACATTATCCATATCATCATCACCGATATCAGCCTCATAGATATGCTGATGTGGAGAAGTTGTATTTATGCCTCTTATACCGAATTTGCTGGTTTGACTGTGTGGTACAAAAATATGACCGACATAACCGTCTTTTTGATTCAGTGTGGTGAGCATTACAATTAAATAATTATTAAGTAATTTTTCTAACTCTTCTAATTGTTTACCTCTAGTATTTATGTCATCACATCCCCACAAAGTGTGGTGAGCATTACAATCTCCCATGATAATAAAAAGAGTAGGGAGTTGACCAAGAAGGCCTTGAAATTCCCTAGTGTTAAAATTGTAATTGTTTCGAGGGGGTAAATAAACTGAACACAGGGTGATCCTTTTATGTTATTTGTGAGCTGTTTGATAATGATCATTATCACTGCTATCAGCATTATACATCATTAAAATCATCATATAGTAAATGGGGAGAAACCTTTGCCATGGGATGCCCTGGGATGTTTACCATAAATCAGTTTAATATGACCCTGTAAATATTTGCCACCACCACCATCATAATAAATATGATTCCGTTTGGGGCATAACTATCAGCACCCATTATCATGATCACGATGATCATTATTATCATAATCAAAACAATATCACTGGTTTCTTCTCCACAGCTTTAAGACACGGCGACTGCTATTACAACGGCAAGTACTACGCTGAAGGGTCGGGCTTTTCATCCAGCGACGGCTGCAACCACTGTGGCTGCAACTACGGCATGGTCATGTGTACGGAGATGGCGTGTCTGGCAATCTGACGTCATTTCATCGTTACCCTATGATACTCTTTTAGAACGTGGAAAATAAAAATGTATTCCCAAAATTCTATGACTTGTTTTCTCCATTTCAAGTTAAGGATGCGGGACGTATACCAGTTGTAGTGCACTAGCTGGAACGAGAAATGGCCCAATGGGTCCACCGACAGGGCTCGATCCTAGACCGACCGCGCATCAAGCGAGCGCTTTACCACTTGCCTACTTCCCGCCTCATGGCTCGTACGGAGCATAATTTCTAGTAGTGGTGGTGAGGAGGCACAAGCTAGATTTTTATCCTTATTAATATAGAATAGGATAGAAAAATATATTAAGTAAATAACAAGCCAGTGGCGTAGGGAGGGGAGGGCATCCATCAAACATTTTTAAAAACTTTATTAAATGTTTTAAAATCATACATACATACATACATACATACATCATACATACATACATAATATTATACATACATACATACATACATGCATACATACATACATACATTCATACATACATAATATGACATACATACAGACAGACATACATGCATACATACATACATACATAATATTACATACATACATACAGACAGACAGACAGACATGCATACATACATACATACATAATATTACATACATACATACATACATACATACATACACACACACACACACACACACACATACATACATACATACATGCATACATACATAATATTACATACATACATACATACATACATACATACATACACATACATACATATTACATACATACATACATACATACATACATACATACATACATACATACATACATACATACATACATACATACATACATACATACATACATACATACGTAGTGTTGGTCCTCCTAATATGGGTTTCTCCCCCTATATAACATTGTGGCTGCACTAGAGAAACAAACTCTGTAATTTTCGTCCCCAAATTGGTTGCCACAGTTCCCATGAGACTGTTGATATATCCAATGTCGTTGTATGTACTAACAAGTCTATGAGAAACTGTGTATACAAAATCCATTACTGCATATTTGGTGGGAATAGCCTATGTGACTAAATGTCGACATAGCCACATGTAGAGATACCAAATACCCGTAGTTACCAAGAACCATCATAACAACTTAATTGCAACAAACTTTAGACATTGTTTTTTAAAGGCGCAGATCCTATTTTCAGCCCGTAAAAAAAGAATACTAAATTTAGTTAATCTACAAACCTGCAATACATATGGATAAAGTTGTAACTGAGAGAAGCATACATCTGTGATGTTTAAATAGGGAAATACCGTCCAAAAATAACTAGAGTTTGTCTCAATAAAACTTCATTTTTCGGAAGAACGTGCGTTTTAACAATTATAAGAAATGCATTTGGGGGTATTAACAAAACCTGGTTGACCAGAACCACTTCAGGTGTTCGACAATTAATATTCTAAATAATAAAATTTAAGTACTTCTAATTTAAACTTTAAAAGCGGCTTTGATAGCGAACAATACTCGTATTTCGTAGTGTTTAAAAACTAGGTTCTGTCACTTTCATGTATGCATTTGTTTTCTCCTCAAATATATACATACGATATGTTATGAGGTCTGTCGTATTAATATTTGTAGCTAAGGGAATAATTTGGTGAAAAAACTCAGGACATTGCAACGTACGCATTGGAATTTAAGGGCAAATAACTCTGTCCGCACAAGTTTAATACAGTTTAAAAGAGCTCACACAATTAGTTGTACTGTCCTCAATTTTGGCTATTAATGTCGTTTTACAGTTAAATCACAACTTACAACTTCTTGTGTCAGTTATCAGTTTTGGTAAAACTAATGTATTTCAGGTTGTCCTGGTGTTTGTATAATCTCAAAATGCATTTCATGCCAGACGACAAGGTTATCGTACTTAGTTTCCTTGAACAAACCTTCACATTCAAATATTTATTTTTACCGGTCTGGGTGGTGTCGTGGTTATGCCATCGAACATAAAGCAGGCAGGTACAGGGTTCGCAACCTGTTACCGGCTCCCACCCAGAGCGAGTTTCAACGACTAAATGGGTGGGTGTAAGACCACCCTCTTCTCTCTCACTAACCACTAACCATTAACAACTAACTTCCTGTCTTGGACAGGCAGCCCAGATAGCTGAGGTGTGTGCCCAGAAAAAGAATAAAACTAAGCAAACATTTGTGGTGTTTTCCTTTTGTACTTTGTAAAAACTAAAATAGGTTTTGTGATGTTTATATTAGAATCTCATTGTTTATTACAAACTGAAAATAATTAAACAAACAAAACAGGCGAACGAACGAACGAACAATAAATAAATTAGTTAATTAGTCAGACAGCCTGATTCTTGCGTGTCGCCTCATTTCTGTATGTCGCCCAATTCTTGCGTGTCGTCAAATTCCTATATATCGCTACTTTCCAGCGTGTCGCCCGATTCCTGCTTGTCGCCTGATGTCCGAGTGTCTCCTGATTACTGCGTGTCGCCTGATGTCCGAGTATCTCCTGATTACTGCGTGTCGCCTGATTCTTGCTTGTCGCCTGATGTCCGAGTGTCTCCTGATTACTGCGTGTCTCCTGATTCCTGCTTGTCGCCTGATGTCCGAGTGTCTCGTGATTACTGCGTGTCGCCTGATTTCCGAGTGTCTCCTGATTACTGCGTATCACCTGATTCCTGCTTGTCTCCTGATTACTGCGTGTCGCCTGATTCCTGCTTGTCGCCTGATATCCGAGTGTCTCCTGAGTCCTGCTTGTCGCCTGATGTCCGAGTGTCTCCTGATTCCTGCTTGTCTCCCGATTCCTGCTTGTCGCCTGATGTCCGAGTGTCTCCTGATTCCTGCTTGTCGCCTAATGTCCGAGTGTCTCCTGATTCCTGCTTGTCTCCCGATTCCTGCTTGTCGCCTGATGTCCGAGTGTTTCCTGATTCCTGCTTGTCGCCCGATTCCTGCTTGTCGCCTGATGTCCGAGTGTCTCCTGATTCCTGCTTGTCGCCCGATTCCTGCTTGTCGCCTGATGTCCGAGTGTCTCCTGATTCCTGCTTGTCTCCTGATTCCTGCTTGTCGCCTGATGTCCGAGTGTCTCCTGATTTCTGCTTGTCGCCTGATGTCCGAGTGTCTTCTGATTACTGCGTGTCGCCTGATTCCTGCTTGTGGCCTGATGTCCGAGTGTCTCCAGATTCCTACTTGTCTCCTGATGTCCGAGTGTCTCCTGATTTCTGCTTGTCGCCTGATGTCCGAGTGTCTCCTGATTACTGCGTGTCGCCTGATTCCTGCTTGTCGCCTGATGTCCGAGTGTCTCCTGATTCTTGCTTGTCGCCTGATGTCCTAGTGTCTCCTGATTTCTGCTTGTCGCCTGATGTCCGAGTGTCTCCTGATTCCTGCTTGTCGCCTGATGTCCGAGTGTCTCCCGATTACTGCGTTTATTATTTAGAATTTACATTTCCATTCACCTGAAGTGTTTTTTGGTAATCCTGGTTTTTGTAATACCACAAAATGCATTTTTCGTATTTCATAAATCGCACGCACGTCTGAGAAAAAACCGTTGAGCAGACAAGGTCTAATCTATTTTTAGAGGGGATATTTCCATTTCAATGTCACAGACTTGGTATATCACGTGACATTTTGGTTCGGTTTGTTTTCTCGTGCACGGTTCGCGCAATCAACATCCGATTTGTTGTTGTTCATTTGTGAAATTTTTCTTCACAGTTCGTGAACATTTTCAGTAACAATAAAGTTCAGACAAGTAACTGTCTCAATACAAAACGTTACAAACCCTTAAAACCAATAATTTTGCTAAGTTCTGGGATACAACCAGGACAGAACAGTTGGAACATGTCCAGGAGAGGTGAAAGAAACGCACCCAAAGTCTGTGAAATTTGTCGTGACGTAGGCATTCTTGTGCTTCGAGCGACATCTACCGGTGACATCAGAATACTAACTTTCAAAATTATTTCAAGCAATTGGGTCTTGGGGATTCCCATGGCATTTATCGATATAAAACCTGCTTTTTCACTCCATTTGATAAAAACGTGATCTAAGTGTGTTACAGGTTTGTAGATTAATCAAATTATAATTTATTTTCGCTGGATGGAACTAGGGTGTGCGGCTTTAAACGTTAAGAAATATAGGTATATTTTTACTTACTCTTCGTGTCTTGGCAAAGATATCGTTCTGTTCTGGTCTAGATCTTATCTTGGGATCAGTACTAAAATCGCAATGGAGTGGGAGACTATTTGATCATAACAGGTGCACATCCGCCCTGTCCATCTGTTATCACCTTATCCGTCTTGTGGGCCTACTTCGATATCACACACTAGACACCCTGCTACCGACGATCATTAGTTAGTGCCGCGGGATAGACCAACATTCCCTTGACCACTGGACTGAAGTAGCTTGGTTTTGCACGGTGCAAGCCGATTTCTACAAACGCTAATTGTGGTGTCATAAGTACATAAACGACGTCATAACTCATGTTCTTTACTCTTTTTTTTTTAAATATTTCGATTGAATTAGGTATTCCACAAGTTGCTATTTCACGTTGAATCAATGTTTTAAAAATATATAACTAAATTAACATTTCCAAGTGTTTGTTTATTGTGAATTCGTTAATATTGTTTTGGTATGGGCCTATGTACACGTCCCTCACAAATAATATTTTCCTTGGTTCAATGTAATTCCAACTTTGTGAAGCGGTTTCAGTGGTATAGTGGTTAAGTCATCGGACACAAGGCTGATAGATACTGGGTTCGCATCCTGCTACCGGCTCCCACCCAGAGCGAGTTTAACGACTCAATGGGTAGGTGTAAGACCACTACACCAACTGCTCTCTCTGTCTCTAATCACTAACTCACTGTCCTGGACAGACAGTCCAGATAGCTGAAGTGTGTGCCCAGGGCTGCGTGCTTGAACCTTAATTGGATATAAGCATAAGTATAAATGAATGAATGAATGAATGAATGAATTAATGAATACAACTTTGTTGCTATTGTTATTTGATATACTTCTACTTACACCGATGTAGCCAGAGATAGACAGCATGGGAGACAATGGCTTCTACAATCACCCCTCCTCCTTCCCCCACAACTTTGTTCATATTACACTGAGAGTGCCTCCCCATCCCCCCTGTTCATCTGTTATTCCACCCCTTACCCCCCGTACAAAATCCGGGCTACCTACGACCGGTCTTATAACGAGACAGGACTCTGCCACTCTGCTCGTCCAACTCCGTGAGACTGACTGAAAGGCACAGTGCCAAGAAGCAACTAGTGATATTCCAATGATCGATTATAATCGAAAATTGATCGAAATGGCTCTACCGATGTGATGATCTATTATAATCGGAAATTGATCGGTTTGATCATGATTGATTATAACAAGCCATAATCGATTGTGTGGGGTAAATGTTAACTGTAATTGTGCCTTCATTTCATTTGATGGTAAAGAATTACATGTGTTGGAGTTGGAGTTTGTTTTCGTATGTACACACAATAACAAAAACAACTGTAAATAGCTATTATAGTTACAGTCTCTGGTTACCATATTATGACATCATGTACAAATATGAAATACAAGCTCAAATGCACTTTTAAAAAACTCGTGTGTTCGCAATGAACGGAGATCGTCAAAAGTATACGCTTGATTCGTCACCTGTGCCGCCATAGCTCGGCAAAGCACAAACGACAGCCTGTTGTCAGTTTCAGTTAACACGTGCGTTTGCCGATTTCAAATTGTAGGGTTCGTCTCAAAAAATTAAAATCTTGCGCTGTACGAAGAACGTTCGGTTGAGGATACGGTACTAGAGTCTTTCGTTAAAACCGGTTTGATCTTGACAACGTATTATCGACAGTCGTACCTTCCTATTTCAGAATTGATATTTTATAAAGTGTTAGTAGAACTTTCGAAGTTTAGTTTGTATACTAGTAACACATTAATCATGTATATATTTTTCTAAAGTAGACAATGAACGTTTTCACTTCTTAATTTTACGTGTTAAAATCGACAAATTCAAATAAATATTCTTTCGTTTGGAAAGGGTAAAGTTAACGACATCAAAGTTAAAGCATATTGATTTGATATAATCATCCTACCCCATACAAGCGTAGCCAAATGTGACAGAGTGGGTCAATTAAATAAAACATATCCTATCCTTCCTTCCATCTGCTGTTGGATGTCTAACATTTGGTAATTTTACACTGAGAGTGCCTCCCCATCCCATGTGCAGGGGGAGGGTATTGGAGGTCGAAACCCTTACTTGCCCAAGCTTAAAAAAAAATGAAATGTATTTTCTGGGGGAGCATGGCCCCATATAAACTTCGCTCAACAGAGTCTATAACCCCAACCCCGCTGAAGTCCCTGCACACGCGCCTTGGAAACCCGCTACATTTTTTTTTTTTAGCAAGGGATCGTTTATATGTACCATCCCACAGACAGGATATCACACACCATGGTCTTTTATTTACCCGCCGATGGGGATCGATCCTAGACTGACCGCGCATTTCCAAAAAACACCTTTTTAGGTCTAAGTAATGAATAAAAATAACATATAGTCTTGAAAAATGTTAGTCTTGAAAAATGTTACGTAAATCGGATACAGTACCCTCTTCCTCTACCCCTAGAGCGTTACGTAATTGGTAACACCCCCTTACATGTAACGCGTATGCCAACAGCTGGCCACTGTCAAAATTTCATGGCAAATCCCACACC
>NC_054700.1:46354486-46387286 GCF_016097555.1 Gigantopelta aegis
GTCAGTTTTAGAAAATGAAACACATTTAGGTTTTTTACATAACCCCCTTGTACATTAACACACCCAGTCCAGTATTCATGGAGAATACGGATTCCTTCCCCGTAGAAAACGGCGTCTTGCACCCCTAGGAAGTCTGCCAGCATTTTCAGATGAAAAGTTAATAGGTTACTTTTCAGCTTTATTTCTGACAGATGTAAAAGCATCTGTACTGAAAGAAGAACAGGAGTTATGAGAGAAATTGTCTGCCAATGCATTGGCAATGTTACGATGAGACGTCACATCCGTGTCATTGACAGACAAATGCCGAACTGTATTATTGGATTCTTTTCCCTTGATTTTACGTATCCTATTCCAGACAGATTTCACGGATGTTTGAGAAGTCAATTTGGAAACATAATTTCTCCAAGATGATTTCTTACGCTGTCTGATAGCTTTACGAGCCTTTGCCCGAGCAATGCGATAACTATTCAGGTTATCCCCAGTAGGTTCGTGTTTGAATCTTTCGAGGGTCCTGTTTCGCTGTTTGATTGCATCTTTACAAGTTTCATTGAACCATGGTTTATTGAGACGCTTGGTACTGCCGAAGTCTTAAGAATAGTTTCCTCTGCAGTATCTTTTAAGATGGAGGTGAACAAAAACACGGGGTCATCGGCACCAGTAATGACAGTTTGTTGCAGTCGAGTGCTGCATAGATGCCGAAATTTATCCCAATTTGCCCCTGTCACTTGAAAGGGTTCAGAGATGGAGGTGCATCATTCTCCAAAAAATTGGAAAGTGGTCACTACCACAAGGGTCTGGACAAACGTTCCAGGAGAAATCAAGAAAAAGTGACGGACTACAAAGGGCTAAATCAATGGATGTGAAAGAACCACTTGCAGGATGAAAGTATGTATGACTTTTATCATTAAATAATATTAAGTCATTGTTGAGAATTAAGTCTTCTAATTGTTTACCTCTAGTATTTATGTCATCACATCCCCACAAAGTGTGGTGAGCAAATTACAATCTCCCATGATAATAAAGGGAGTAGGGAGTTGACCAAGAAGGCCTTGAAATTCCCTAGTGTTAAAATTGTAATTGTTTCGAGGGGGTAAATAAACTGAACACAGGTGATAGTTTTATGAGCTGTGACCTTTACAGCCACAGCTTGTAAATTTGACTTTAATATGACTTTACTCTGGGGAATGTTTTCATTTACAATAATGGAAACGCCCCCAGATGTTCTATTTTCAGGTTTTTTGACATTTATGGTAGAGATTAAATCCTCTGATGTTAATACTGTCAGTATCCTTCAGGAAGGTTTCCTGAAGACACACTGCAAGAGGATTATACTTTTGAATTAGAAGACTTAATTCATCAAAATTGGGCCTAAGCCCAGGACAGTTCCACTGGATAACTTTATTTTCCATCGGGAGGAAGTGTGGGTTTTATCTTTGGCTTTGCTGGTGGTCATTGTGATCGGCAATGATCTGGACATGAAATTTCCATATCATCATCATCGATATCAGCCAAAGTTTCATAGATACTGCTGATCGGGACCGAACGTAGTTCGATCTTTTTTAGTCTACCAGGCAGTACTTCTGTAGCTTTCTTTGCAGATTTCTTTGTGTCACTGCCTGTCTTAGGGAGACAAGTGCTCGACCTATGTGGTGGATTTTTAATATCCAATGACACTTGGGTTTCCATTTCTTTGTGCTGGGGAGTAACTTTTTCTTTTTTAGATGCCTTTTTAACCTGTTTTAAGCCTTCTCAATGTCAGACAGTTTCTTGTATTTGGCTTCATCACAATGCCAGGTTAAGTCTGTGTTGACTGCAATACTTTTAGTGGCGACTTTTGTCCACCACTCTTGGTGCTGATGTCTCCACCAACCTCCTGGCATTTATGAAGGATAGCTTGTTATGCACCTTTACCTGTTGAACACGTTTTGCAACTTCCATCGCGGACACTCTCGCGAGTATGCACAGTGGTTGCCACTTGCAGTTGAGACACAGTACATCGTTCTTACATGTCTTGCTGTCGTGATAAAAAAAAAACCCCACAACGAGCACATGTAAGTTTTCCACGACATGTGTTCTGACCATGTCCAAACCTCTGGCATTTGAAGCAACGCAAGGGTTTGGAATAAAGGGTTCAACAGGAATATTAAAATAACCAGCTTTGACAGATTGGGGAAGGGTAGGGACGTTAAAGGTGAGGATACAAGTATTCGTCGGTAACAAGTCATTGTTTCGACGAAACTTTATCCTCCTCACAGTAGTAACTCCTTGTGAAATTAAATTTTGGCAGATTTCTTCCTCGCTAACACCTTCCAATTCTCTGCATCTGATAACTCCCTTTGACGAATTAAGGGAGGAATGCGCAGTTACCTTAATTGGTACGTTGCAAAAAACTGTCGACTTGAGGAGGCAAGTAGAATGCCTTTCGGTTAAACATTCAACCAAAAGGCCATTCTTAATTTTCTTGACAGATTTTGGCTCACCAGCCAAGCCAACAATTGTCTTTTGAATGGCAAAGGGTGAAAGTGTATTCAAGGCCCCATCATCAGTGGAACTGATGACGAGAAACCGTGGCCAGTTTTGTAAAGAAATCACTTTGGATTTCGTTACACTATTTTTTGATTTCATGGACTCCTAGTCGGAAGACAAGAAGTCCGAAACTTCGGTGTGGACCCTTTTAAGGGTCCCATCTGTATTTGATATAAGTTTTAGTTGATCCATATTAGATTTGAAAAAAGGTTCATCAACCATGCCCCCACCCACCACCAGCAGACATCCATGCCAGGGATACATGGTTGATATACTTGGACATTAAGAAAACAAAATCACCCAACTGACCCTAGCCACCGTTCCAAGAGCAACGCATACATATGGTATATAAAACAATGTTTGCTCTTGACTAATGTGAACAAAACAAAGGTTGTATGCTCTCGAGCTTGGCGTGACCAGCCGATTGATCAGATCGGGCCTACCTGACTGCCCGTCTATTTGAACTCTGGGCCAAAGTGATGCATTGTCAGAAGCCATACTCGCAAGTATGCCCCAACTCAATCACCAGGATCCCATCATCCATTTTCACGAGTCGCACCTCACGGGAGTTGTACTGTATTAGCCATTCTCAAGGAGAATGTTTCACCCCTGCACCACGGTGAGGTTACAGTACACGCAGGGGAGAATAATACAATCGTGTCCGTTAGATACCATTTATCTCACAACTCGTCCTGAGTTTGCTGCATTGTAAGATGTTACCGACTAATAAAATATCTCTACTATTAAACTTGCATATTAAATATATTTTCTTGTTTAGAATATCAGTGTCTGTATATTCAATATGTTTCTGGTCGTCTTAATATTTGTAAGAATTGGATTTTGTCTTCAAATAATTTCGTACGTACGAAAAAACTATATTTTAGGAAATAAAAGGAAATTTAACCTAGTACAAATATTAGAACGATCAGAAACACGTTTAATTTTTTAATGCAGAAAGATATATTTGATATATAATTACAATCGTTAAAAAGTCTCTGTTAGTCGATAACATCTTCAAAATTACAGCAAACTCAGGAATGTCCGTTTAAAAACGTATCAAACTCGCTTTCGCTCTTTAGATACATTTTAAAAGAGCTCGTTGTGAGATAAATAGTATCTAACGGCCACTCATATATTATTCTCTATGTATCAGTTAGAGACGTCTTATCAAAATGACTCATTATATTAAACCCCTCCCCCATATTTATCCGCAACGCAAATGTTTTATAAACATTAATATAGACACTTTAAAAACAGTTATTGATCATCACTGTGGGATTACAGAGTATACAATAAATTCAATTTAAACCGTATGCCCGGCGCATACGAGCGTTTTTTTAACGCATGTGTCTTGCGTTAAAAAACGCTTCCGTACGAACGCAGTGAAAACGCATCGTGTGCGACCCCCTCTGCGTTGCGTTTTTAAGCGCTGCGTTGATTTTTCAAATATCAAACATGTTTGATTTTAGACGCACAAACGCATCCGTCTCCTGCCGCATCCGTCTAAAAACGCACGTGTGCGCCTACTTGCGACTGCGTTGCGTTCACATTTTTATACTGACCAATCATCTGTCTATTCAGTAACATGCCTTTCGAAATGGCCTCTCCAACTGACAGTTTGTGGATTCAACAACGAGAAGACATGTTGATAGAATTGTACCAAGAGAGTCCGTGTTTGTATGAAACAAACTCTCCAGAATATGCTGACAGGGCTCTTAAATTGGCTGCAATTAATGAAATTGCATTACAACTGGATATGACTGGTAAAAATTTACATTTATATATTACTGTCATTAACATCATATTCATCAATATCCACATGGCCCATATACCCAACTACACCACGAATGATACATGGCTTTATACGAATTATTATAAATTTTAACTATTGCCACCATGTAATGAATTAAAAACAAATACAATTGATTTGTTTATTGTATATATCAATACATGTTTACTCATATTATTATTTTCAAATTAAATATAATGTTCATTGTTCATTGCACATATCCTAAAAGATCACTTTGTTATTATTTTGCACCATCAACTCAGTTTGCACGAGCTATTTACCTGTGTGGGGGCCCTATGCAGGATTAGGTATATCTGAAGATCTATAATAATTATACCATTATAAAATACACACATATTAAAAAATAATAACACATGAAAAAAATATATACTAGTATCATGTTTAAATTTATTTCAGAGAAAAAAATAACAACACGTATAAGATCATTTCGTGATAGATACGTAAAAATGTGAAAATAGCCTGGCTGGTGTCCTTTACAATTCCTGATGTCGTTCTCTCGCCAACTCTATAGGAGTATGATAAACTTCGAAATGTTTCACCTTGGAATGGAAAAAAAATATACATTTATTTATGTTAATTGTTAAAGATAAATAAAAACTGAAGTTCTATATGAATTGTTTTGATATAATTATTGTTTTAATAGTAACAATTACATTTACGCCATACAACATTATATGACACTTAATCTTTTTTTACTAAGCATATTATTAAGTAAGAAAACACTATATTACAGTGTGTGTGTGTGTGTGTGTTGAATTTATAAAATTTTATACATGTATATTACATTTACAACAATGATATAAAGTTAAAATTAAACGATATATATGTGTGATCAACTCACCCGTAGCTAAAAACCTGAGTGTTATAGCTAGACGTTCACCGGGGGTTATTGCCCTCCTCATGTTCGTATCTTGCCTTTGAATTGCAGGAGCAGTCATATCCAAAATGTTCTTAAAATGTGGGGGGTTTTCATGCGAAACTATCGCTTGTAGGTAACAGCATCTTCTAGTTCTAATTCTGCAATTAAGTGTTTATAAATGCCATGTGCAGCACGCCTACCAACCCAGCTGCGGGTCCAAGTTTTCCTGGCTTTTGAAGCAACACGACGACGTTGTCTACGATTTAATATTATAGACATTGCTAGAATGCATTTCTCTCTCATGTTATCTACGGTGGCTGCCATTCTGGACGTGTTAAACGAAGTGTTATTCCAAATTCACTTTCTATGAAGTTAGAGTATTTATAGCCATATATTACGAAAGCATATTGTGAAAATAGTGATTCAGTAAAATCACGGTATTTCGTGCATACCACCGTAGGAAATGTATTGCAATTTATGAAAAAAACAAGCCAATGTCATATATCAGTGTGAAATAAGAAAGATTTATATCGTAATAGTATACTGTACATAATGTTTTAAATAAAGTTTATTATGTTTTAAAATGTATTAATAAATTACATTTAATCTTTGTTATTTTTCCTAGAGTAAAATATTAATTAATTAATTAATTAATAAAAGAAATCGTCAGTGGATCGCAGGAACGCATGACAGGTAGGCGCACACGAGATGCATCCGTTTGCGTTGAGTCTGCGTTTTTTAACGCAGACACATGCGTTAAAAAAACGCTCGTCTGTGCCAGGGCATTATTGTTCACATTTAACAAGTTATTGAATACGTTAACCTTTAAAGTTTGACACTGATATCGTCTATCAAATCTCTTACTCGTCTGTATGACCTTTAAAATCACTGAATAATAAATCATTGTTATCTTATCTTTCCATTAATAATGCAACAGAAAAAGACACAAAGCAATAGAAGGTGCTCGGGAGTCAAACCGCACGAAGACGTCTGGCCAAAACACACGGTAAGTTTACACGTGTATTTGTTGTAAGATGAACGAAAAACATAAAACCCATTTCGACCCAATGAAGTGTAACTATGGTCGTCTGTGAACTGTTTTAATGGTTATTTAAACCCGATAGTAAAGATGACCTAACCACGACGCCACTGAGGCCGGTCTGAAACCCGATGGTGACAAAATGGGGCTTGCCAACGTGATATATCAATACTGTTCTATTATTAGGGCAAAAGAAAGAAAGAAATATTTTATTTAACGACGCACTCAACACATTTTATTTACGGTTATGTGGTGTCAGACATATGGTTATTAGGGCAAAAAGATAATAACTGATACTCGTGTAGAAAACGAGTTAATGTATGAATTGTGATATTTAAAAAATTAAGCACAAAACATTACATTTCGTTAATTCACCACATTATGCTTTTTGCCTTACAGGGCAGCATAGCTTTGCCGTCATTGAAAAAAAAAAAATTCATTATAATTTTAAATAAAATAGTCTTCTATGAACTGTATGATTTTATTGGAGGGTTTCACAATTACTGAGACCCGACAATGAAAACATTTGAGTAAGATTTGCAAATGTAGTACCGTATTATCTATAACCAATAGCTTTAGCATCATTAACAAAATTATAACTATGGTCTTCTATGAATGTCGTTTATTTATTGGAAGATTTTAGAATTACTGATACACGATGACAACAAAATGAGATTGCGGTTTGCCTTGCTGACTCTAATCGTCTGCCTCAGCCCGCCATGTCGAGGTAAGCTGAACCAGGAGAAGCTACTGCTGGTGGTTCCAACCCAAAACACGCCGCAGTGTTTCAATCTGTGCTGGGCTACAAAACCATGCAAGAGAATTACATTCGACGTGAAGACCAAACTATGTAGTCTTCTCCAGCCCGACCCAGATGCTGCTGCGAATGATGATGATGATGTTAATGATGATGATGATGATGATGATGATGACGTCGACAGAACACGTACAGTCTCTCACAACATACATGCAGACGACCTGATGACAAATCTCCAAGATTCCATCTCCGACGTTCGACGGTATGGAATAAGACAACATTCTGTACTAAAGGTAGAGTGATGAGAAGTTAAATGACTGAAATGAATATATATATATATATATATATATATATATATATATATATATATATATATATATATATATATACCTGGAAATTAATTAGGCACCACCTGAATTGTATTACAGCCACAAAGAAGTAGTTGTCCATGCCGACGGAATGTGAACCTAATATTGAGAAATTTTACTGGGAATCTACTTGCTATTTACCGAGATGGCTTAAAAAAAAATACTTTTGAGAATCACGTCAGTGTGATTCCATGGGCTAATTCACTAAACTCTCGCAACTTTGCGATCTTGCAGTGCAATGCTAAAATACTAGCAAAGAGGATGTTTTGTTGTCTAACAGAGCCTAAGAGACCTTTGTGAATTTAGCCCCTGTACATATTTATGAATATTGATGTAACGACAGCATCGCTTGCTGTCAATCTTTTTAAAATATCCTTTGTATACACACGAACATTAATTTGAATATTTTGTATCCACTAAATGGTCATAATTACTTGCGAAGTGTAAGTCACATGGTCAAAACTAGGTGCTTAGTTAATTTCCAGGGCCCCGTTCCACGAAGCGATCTGGACGCTACGATCACCTTAGTGCATGGGGTAGTTATGTACTTACGGTGATCTTAGGGCTAAGATCGCTTTATGGAGCGGGCCCCAGATGTATAGTTTACGAAACCTCGGCACATTTTTAACCACGGAAGGCAGGAAGGAAATGTTTTAACGACACACTCACGGTTATATAGCGTCAGACATATGGTTAAGGACCACACATATATAGAGAGAGGAAACCCGCTGTCGCCACTTCATGGGGTACTCTTTTCAATTGGCAGCAAGGGATCTTTTATATGCACCATCCCACAGACAGGATAATACATAGCACGGCCTTTGTTACACCAGTTGTAGAGCACTGGCTGAAACGAGTTTTAACCACAGTGTTTTAGGTTGGTGTCTAACATACGAATCTTTCGACATTTGATCGACAGAGAGAAACCTTCTGTCGCCACATAGACTACTAGCGATAAAGCAGCAATCGATCTTTTAAATGCATAGACATGATAGGACATAACGTAACCTTCCATGTATTAGTCGTGGGACACTCGTTGAGACGGGGGTGGGTGGGGGTGTTAAAACAGAATCCATAGAGGGCGATAGATCCTGGGTGCCACCGCATGTTCTCTTATAGACAGTGTAGGAAGGATGAAATAGTCTTGTATTGTGCTCGCATCGGTCATAAAGACTTGACTCATTCATTTATCTTGAAACAAGATCCTCCACCTCAGTGTGAGCACTGTCAGTGTCTTCTGACGGTGCGCCACATTTTGGTGGAGGAGTGTAAGCATCTGGCAGAAAGAAGAAAAAATATATTTGGCCAACGTAATGTGATGGAATGCAGAACTTTTACAACAATTTTTTATGTGATACTGACTTTTATTCTAAATCTTAATGTTACCTATCTGTTATATTTGTAGTTTTCGCAGTTCTTTACACTGTGTTTTTATTTAACTTTTGGATTTTTATATTGATGTTTCTCATCACAATATTGTTGCATTTACCATAGTTTAACACTCAATGCCGATGTATTTTTCATCCTGGGGTGTCGTTAAATATTCATTCGTTCGTTCATTCATTCATTCATTCATTCATTCTCACCGCATGGTAGGCCAGCTCTCAAACACAATAGATATAGAGACAGAGATGTTCTAAGCAAGAACATTGATTTAACGTGCAATTTCAGTCGTTATAAAGCCTTATTAGTCGGAAACATCTTTTAATGACAGCAACACACGAGAGTCCCTTTGTCAGTGTAATAACATTTGAACACAGTACAACACCTCACTTCAATTCTGGTAGGTTGAAGTACTTTTTATACGCCCGTCTATGGTGGGTCGTATTATGGTATGACGTTGTCCATCCTTCCGTACGTCCGTATGTCCGCCCGTCCGCCCGTCCGTCTGTTAACTTTTTTTCTTTCTGTCCGGACCATATCTTGCATACAGATGCATACAGGACCATCAAACCTCACATGTAGGAACAGCTTGGGATGGTGGTGTGTCGCGTACTATTACTAGTTTAAATATATAATTCACTGACAGAACGTCCACCACCCCGTCAAAAATTCAAGACCCACACCTGGTAAGGAGATAAAAGGATGATGTCATAGGAAGGATCTGGCATAGAGTCGGCATCCTTTTTTGATTACACTGAAAAGGAAACAATAAAGCTATGCAAACTGAATGACTGCTATTACAATAGAATGTGAATTCAATTAATTTTAGCACGGGTTTGAAGGAAGGAAGGAAATGTTTTATTTAACGATGCACTCAACACATTTTATTTACAGTTATATGGCGTCGAAAATATGATATTGAGAGAGGAAACCTGCTGTCGCCACTGCATGGCCTTCTTTTTTATTATTACCAGTAAGGGATCTTTTATATGTACCATCCCCATAAACAGGATAGCACATGATATAGCCTTTGATATACCAGTCGTGGTGCACTGGTTGGAGCGAGAAATAGCCCAATGGGCCCACCGACGGGAATCGATCCCAGACCGACCGTGCATCAAGCGAATGCTTTACCACTGGGCTACGTCCCGTTTCGCACGGGTTTGAACTGACGAAGCCATAATATGTGTTAAGTAGAAGTACTTGTCACTATTTTTGTTGTTGTTGTTGTATTGCAGTCCTACCATGCTAGCTGTATGAACCGTCCTTGCAGAGACTATGAGGTATGTTCCAGGATCACCGACAAACACCACTGTCTCACTACAGGTAAGTGTTAATCGTCGTGATAAAACCATAGCACACCCACCAAGGGCGGATCAAAACGGGTGGACATGGGGGGGGGGGGGCTTATCCCACCAAGAATATTTAAGCCACACCTTTTTTTTTAGCTATTTGTTTGCATTTTTTAATATTCACGAATGCCAAACTTTTACTGGGGTGAGATTTTTAAGGGGTTGGTCCATGTGCCATTTCGCTGTTGATCTCCTCTCCAAAATATTTTCATGGTCCGCCTTCGACCAAACATTTTGATTTTAAAAAAACCTAACTATTTTAGGTGATAAAATTCTAGGTTAGTTTTAATTTTGCAGCGTATCTATACGACTTTCCGTTCTATGATACCAAACAGTGTTTGTTTTGTTTAACGATACCACTAGAGCACTTTCATTTATTAATCATCGGCTATTGAATGTCAAACATTTGGTAATTCTGAGGAAACCCGCTACATTTTTTCTTAATGCAGTAAGGGCTCTTTTATATGCACTTTCCAACAGACAGGAAAGCACATACCACGGCCTTTGACCAGTTGTGGTGCACTAGTTCGAACGAGAAAAAAACCCCAATCAGTTGAATGGATCCACGAGGTAGTTTTATCCTGCGATGCAAGCACCTAAAGCGAGAATTCAACCGACTGAGCTATCCCACCCCCACCCCCACCCCATCCTCCTCTGTGGTAAAAAACAAAACAATATTGAACCAAATTATTAAACAACACAAAAGAAACCCAACACATATTTAAAGGTAAACAGCTGCAAGCGATCAACACAACATAACAAAAATAAAATCTTCAAAAAGACAAAAACAAACTCTGTGGTCAGACCATAGAAAGTGTTTGGAGCTGTGTGGTAAACAAACCAATATTGTATAAAACGAAAAACATGTTTGAATTTCATCTACACATTTTCGCCGATTACTTTTGTGATGACATTTCAAATATTTGATTAAACTTCACTTAAAGTGTGGCCATTATATTATGGTTGTTTCGTCAACAGATATAGAGAGGAATTCAGCTGACTCCATATAACCTACTCCTATCAAAGAAGCAGTAAAGGGTATTTTACATGCACGTTCCCCATATACAGGACGGTACATACCACTGTTTATGATGTAACAATCGTAGGATACGGGAGGACGTGGGGGGGGGGGGGGGGGGGCGAGTCTATTGAAAGCTATCGTTCCTGCGACCCAAGGTGAGATGTGGTAGTATTTATATCCATTGTGTACATGTCGATCGAAGGAAGGAAGGAAATGTTTATTTAACGACGACCTCAACACATTTTATTTACGGCTATATGGCGTCACACATGGCTAAGGACCATACAGATATTCACAAAAAAAACCGCTGTCGCCACTTCAAGGGCTACTCTTTTCGATTAGCAGCAAGGGATCTTTTATATGCGCTATCCCACAGACAGGATAGTACACACCACAGCCTTTGTTACACCAGTTGTCGAACACTGGCTGGAACGAGAAATAGCCCAATGGGTCCACCGACGAGACACGATCCTAGACCGACCGCGCATCAAGCGAACGCTTTACCACTGGGCTACGTCCCGTCCCTATGTCGATTGAAATGCTGCGTGTAGACGTTTTAGCCACATGCGTTACTATTGTCGTCTATGGGATTTGATCTGGTGGTATACACACTATACTGTCCTTCCTATAGAAAGATGAATATAAAAGATCCCTTTCTGCTCTTTGCTAGGCGTAGTAAGCGTGTTAGTTGCGGACGTCCTCTGTTTCTTTTTCGACCAAATAACATATGTTTAGACACCAAATATCCATGGTTTAAAATATGCTGAGGTGCCGTTAAACAAACATGACTTTCCTTTCCTTTCAACAACGGGAATGGCTGGAAAATCCATTACTCATACATTGTTTTGTTTGTGAGTCGTAGACTTTCTAACATACTTGAATAACCAGACAGTTCTGAGTCACTGTACCATGTTTTGGACTAACAGAGAACTTTTAACAGCTAACAGCTTATTAAGTAAAAAAAAATGTTTAAAATGTCAGTGTCGGTACATGCAATGTTTTTTTGTTTTTGTTTTTTTTTTTTGTTGTTGTTGTTGTTGTTTTTTGTTGTTGTTTTTGTTTTTGTTTTGTTTTTGTTTTTTATTTTAATGACTGTTATAGCCAAAACTGTCTTTTACCTCTCACTAATTTCGTATGAACGAAACACAATTTATATTAGAAGGTGAAATTGAATTTGAGCTATGTCAAAAACGAGAATGACCAGAAACACATTCAAAAGACAGAAATTGATATTCTAAATAATAAACTGTTTTCAAGAGGTAACTGTAGTCCGTCCTATCCTTTTATAAAAATATTTTTGTAAATAATGTCAGTTTGGTTTTACGTAAGAAGAAAAGTAAAATTGTTTTGGAAATAATAAAAAATTACAATTTTTCTGTGCAATTAAAATAATATTCGGTTTAGAAATAAATAAAACTGTAATACATAGTATAGTAAGAAAGCGACGCATGAAGCGTTACGGACGTCACTGGTAGTCTTGATACGAGATAACTCTATTTGGATTAATTTCACTACAGAGGGAGCAACAAGAAAATAATCAAGAGTTATCTCAGATAGCAAGACTATACCGGTCCACAAAACCAAATGGCATCCATAACGCTGCAAGCGTCGCTTTCTTACTATGATATGTCACAGGTTTATTTATTTCTAAACCGAATATTTTTTTGATTATTGCTTATGCAAATTGTAATTTTCTGTTATTTCCAAAACACTTTTTTTTTTCTTACATAAAACCAAACTGACATTATTTACAAAAACATTTTTATAAAATGATGGGACGGACTGTAGTTGTTTATTATTTGGAAATATGTTATAATGGTTGCAAACTCAGTATACAGGTAGTACCATCCCTTTTATTTCAGATTGGCCTCTCTGGTTACCTTCTGACAACAAAATATATGAAACTGTTTCCACTTCAGCAGTGACAAAGTCTGTTGGTGTGACAGATGATTGGAACACAAACCCTAGCGAGATGGCATCCAAGGACACAAATGTCACGTCTACTCCAAAGATGTCCTCTGGTACCAACACAACGTACTGTTTAAATGGAACAGTCGTGGTGTCTGGTAGCGGTGAGTCTAAGATGAACACGTCTGCTAACCAGACGGCTAATTGTCAGCAGACGGTGACTGGGGAAACCAAGATGTCTGATACACCACTGCACACCACGCCGAAGCCTTCAGCCGATACTGGCATCGATACTGCCAATAATATGGCTGGCACTGCCAGTACCGACAAAACCGACTCCATCAAAGAGGAAACTAAGATGTCTGATCCACTACCGCAGACCACTTCAAAACCTTCAGACAGTAATACCGCTGACACAACTGATAATGGCACCAGTACAGTAGATACTGCTATCGATACTGCTATCGATAATATCGCTGAGACTGCGGGTAATACAAATGAAGGTTCGGCGGACATGGAACGTGACACCCCGATTATTGGTACAGCTGGCGTTACTACTGGAGGCTTTTCTGAAGGTGGAGATGATACCATAGAGAAGGCGTTTTGCGACAAAAACAAAACAAGTAAGTATATACCGTCATACACATCATTTAGTATTATAGGGACATGGTGAAGAGGAAAGGATAGTTCTGCGACAAGACGCCAGGCACCGGAAGGAAGGAAGTGTTTTATTTAACAACGCACTCAACACATTTTATTACGGTCATATGGTGTCAGACATATGGTTAAGGACCACACATATATTGAGATAGGAAACCCGCTGTTGCCACTTCATGGGCTACTCTTTTCGATTAGCAGCAAGTGATATTTTATATGCACCATCCCACAGACAGGATAGTACATACCACGGCCTTTGTTACACCAGTTGTGGCGCACTGGCTGGAACGAGAAATAACCCAATATGTCCACCTAACTAAGGGAATCGATCCTAGACTGACCGCGCATTAAGCGAACGCTTTACCACTAGGCTACATTCCAACCCCCCCCCCCCCCCCCCACCCCCCCCCCCCCCCCCCCCCCCCACCGCGCTGGGTTCCATGACCTACATATCAACGTGGGTAATTAGCGTGGGTGGGACTTCATGGGGCGTATGCGTCGTACTGATTTTACGAAACGAGTTTCAGGGTTATTGTATTGCCCGAGCGAGAGCGACGGTAATACATGAATCCTGACACGAGTTTCGTAAAATCAGTACGACTCACATGCGAGTGTAATAATGTCTTTATTATCCATAGTATAATTATTGTTTTCTTTATGAATAACAAGACCCAACTCAAAATGTTTCAACCACAACTAGAAGGAGATGACGAAATGACGTCATATTTCAAATACACAGTCTGAGCTAGGACTTGGGAAGCAACGTCATGTTATGACGTCGCTTCCCAAAATTACGTCATTACACTTGTTATTACACGTGTGCTTTGTATGATAATTATTAACTCGGCTATGTTGAACCATGTGGATAATAAAGAGCTGAATGTGTCACACAGAACGGTCTTTTCCTCCTCTTCATCAGGGACTATCCTGAGTATGTTTACATTGTAATATGTTTCCGACTATCAGATCCTTTTTGATGACTAAAATTACATGTTATAGATATTTTCCTATATAGAATAAACAAGGTGTTTGTTGTCATACTCTTTGTAGGAGCCCAATCTGGATTTTATCTTAAGAATATATTAATCATTAAAGGGGCACTTACGACTACCGTAAGGTTTCTTTGTGGAACGGCTGTAAAGTTTACGGTGCCAGTTGTAAAACTCACCTTAAGTCGTTACAATTAACCGCAGCTACAATTCTTTCGTGGAACGGGGCCCTGGTCATCAACACCTAAGAGCAGCCAGTCGTATGACCTTTAATTGTTATCGTGTATTAACAGTATGTGTTACCAAAAATAACGAATGGTGTTGTCACCAACGGATGTATAATGGCAGAAACTTAAGCATATTTTTGTATTTATAATGTATTGCATTTCAGCAGCGTGTTACGCGATGTTCATTAAAACTGATCTGAAACAACTTGGGTTAGACTTAACAATGTATGTAGAAATACAAGGTTCAGAAAAGGAGCCGATTGCTAAACTTGAGGTTGAACTTCCTGTTGAAGAATTAAACGACGAATCTATTGGAATATACACGGTGAGACAGATTTCATGATACTGTATATATTAAAATGTGTGGGTTTTTTAATTTCTTCTTTAAGACAGGATTGAAATAGCATCAAGCGGCATTTTGACGATTTATATAACAGGTTAAAGTGTGTTTTGTTTAACCCTAGAACACATCGGCTACTGGATGACAAACATTTGTTTAATTCTGACAGCCCTAGAGAGGAAACCCGCGACATTAGTAGTAGGTGACTGCTAGGACCGGCCTCGGTGGCGTCGCGGTTAAACCATCGGACATAAGGCTGGTAGGTACTGGGTTCGCAGCCCGGTGCCGGCTTCAACCCAGAGCGAGTTCTTAACGGCTCACTGGGTGGGTGTAAGGCCACTACACCCTTTTCTCTCTCTAACTAACCACTAACCCAACTAACAACTAACCCACTGTCCTGGACAGACAGCTCAGATGGCTGAGGTATGTGCCCAGGACAGGATGCTTGAACCTTAATTGGATATAAACACGAAACTAAATTGAGAACGAAAAATAAAGACTGCTAGGTGTTAACACATGGTGATTATAATTGGTATATGTTGTTAGAATAGTGATTATAATTGGTATATGTTGTTAGAATGGTGATTATAATTGGTATATGTTGTTAGAATGGTGATTATAATTGGTATATGTTGTTAGAATGGTGATTACAATTGGTATATGTTGTTAGAATAGTGATTACAATTGGTATATGTTGTTAGAATGGTGATTACAATTGGTATATGTTGTTAGAATGGTGATTACATTGGTATATTAGAATGGTGATTACAATTGGTATATGTTGTTAGAATGGTGATTATAATTGGTATATGTTGTTAGAATGGTGATTACAATTGGTATATGTTGTTAGAATGGTGATTATAATTGGTATATGTTGTTAGAATGGTGATTATAATTGGTATATGTTGTTAGAATGGTGATTATGATTGGCTTATGTATGTGACTGCTCAGATTGATAGAACATACCACGATTTGTCTAGGTACTCATATAATTTCCATGGACTTTAATATGCGAGTCTCTGATCACTGGATCCTCTAAATAATAAGATTTATAGACATGTCTGCTGACATAAGTCGTCGTGGGCGGGACGTAGCCCAATGGTAAAGCGCATGCCTGATGCGCGGTCGGTCTAGGGTCGATCCCCGTCGGTGGGCACATTGGGCTATTTTTCTTTCCAGTCAGTGCACCACGACTGGTATATCAAAGTCCGTGGTATGTGCTATCCTGTCTGTGGGATGGTACATATACAAGAGCTCTTGCTACTAATAATAGAAACGCCGATCATTAATAAATCGATGTGCTCTAGTGGTGTCGTTAAACAAAACAAACTTTAATTTTACAGTCTCCATTGGATGTTATTTGGTTTAGTGCTACCAAAAAATATTAGCTCCAATTTACACCAAAACAAAAGTGGAAACAAAATGGGATAGGTGCGTACCGACCCCTCCCCACTCCTGATCATAATAAGCGTACTAGACTGGGAGGGGTGTGTGTGTGTCAGATTGCCAATTCCCCCTACACCCACCCCACACCCAAGTGATGGAACAAATGTTCGCATTCTAGCAAAAACGACCAAAATGAGCTGGCCTGAAAACATTACACCATGTAACAATATTTCTTTCATTCTACTCAAAACATAATTATAGTAAAACTGCTTAAGCTTTATCCTAACCGGACACGAAAGACGCGAACGACGCGAACAATTGTTTTAGAAATTATTGATTTCTGTTGCTGCATCCTACCCGCACGCGGGGGCGGAACGTAGCCCAATGGTAAAGCGCTCGCTTGATGCGCGATCGGTCTGGGATCGATCCCCGTCGGTGGGCCCATTGGGCTATTTCACGCTCCAGCTAGTGCATCACGACTGGTATATCAAAGGCCGTGGCATGTGTTATCCTGTCTGTGGGATGGTGCATATAAAAGATCCCTTGCTGTTAATCGCAAAGCGTAGCCCATGAAGTGGCGACAGCGGGTTTCCTCTCTCAATATCTGTGTAGTCCTTAACCATATGTCCGACGCCATATAACCGTAAATAAATGTGCTGAGTGCGTCGTTAAATAAAACATTTCCTTCCTTCCTTCGTCCGGTTAGAATACGCCGATTGAAATCAATGATTTCTAAAATAATCGCTCTCATCGCTTGCGTCGCTCGCGTCCGGTTAGGAAACAGCTTTAGTAATTGGTTTGGAACCCTATACAGTTGTTTGGTGTTAAAGGGACATTCCTGAGTTTGCTGCAGTTTTTAAGATGTTATAGACTAATGAAATATTTCTACGATTACACTTACATATTAAATATATTTTCTTGTTTAGAGTAAGGGTGTCTGTATATTAAACGTGTTTCTGATCGTTCTAATCTATGTACTAGGTTAAATTTCATTTTATTTCCTAAAATATATTTTTACGTACGTACGAAATTATTTGAAGACAAAATCCAGTTTCGACTACTTACAAATATTAAGACGACCAGAAACACGTTGACTATACAGACACTGTTATTCTAAACAAGAAAATATATTTAATATGTAAGTTTAATCGTAGAAATATTTTATTATATCTTACAATGCCACAAACTCAGGAATGTCCCTTTAATGCGAATGTGAATAAACATTGTTATCCACACTCGGGCCTTTTAGTGGGTGGCCGTACGCCTGTGAGTATCTCAAATCAAGCCAAAGCCGTTGACGATGTTCTTATTTGTTTCAGTTTTATGCGCCGTATACTTCACAAAATTTAATATCCAGCATTGTTGTTACAATTGTCAAGAAGTATAAACCATGGCGACTCGGATGGGTGAGTACACAGTTGTAGACCTCATTTCTAACCCTGAAAATGGACACCAAGTCTGGTTGATCTAGCCCAGTAGCCCAGTGGTAAAGCCCTCGTCTGATGCGCGGTTGGTCTAGGATCGATACCTGTCGGTGGACCCATTAGGCTATTTCTCGTTCCAGCCAGTGCATCACGACTGGCATATCAAAGGCCGTGGTATGTGTTATCATGTCTGTGGGATGGTGCATATAAAAAGACCCCTTACTACTAATGAAAAAAACAAACCGTAGCGGGTTATCTCCTTAAAATTGTATGTCAGAATGACCAAATGTTTGACATTGAATAGCCGATAATTGATACATCAATGTGCTCTAGTGGTGTCTTTAAACAAAACAGTTTCAAGAGTCAGAATGTCACATTGGAACGGATGGGGCGGGACGTAGCTCACTGGTAAAGCGCTCGCTTGATGTGCAGTCGGTCTGGGATCGATCCCTCGTGGGTGGGCCCATTTCGCTTTCCAGTCAGTGCACCACGACTGATATATCAAAGGCCGTGGTATGTGCTATTCTGCCTGTGGGATGGTGCATATAAAAGATTCTTTGCTACTAATGGAAAACTATATGTCAAAATGACCAAACATTTGACATCCAACAGCCGATGATTAATGAATCAATGTCCTCTAGTAGAATCGTTGAAGAAAAAAAAACTTTCATTGGAACAGGGAAATACCCTCTAAAATAGACCTTAGCTCGTCTTCATAACCGTTATTTCTTAGAGGTACGTGCGATTTTAAACATAAATATGAAAAACGAATTTCGTGGTATGAAACATCAGGATAATCAGAAACACTTCGGATGTTCGGAAATAGATAATCTAAACAATAAAATCTAAGTAACAGGGCCGATGATTAACAAATCAATGAGCTCTGGTGGTGTCGTTAAACAAAAACAAACAAAATATTTTATATTATGTATACGTCTATGTACGCGTGTGTGAGTGCGCACTTGTGTAAATAGCTATGTAATACATTGTATAATTTATCCTTGTCATTTTATTTTATATATCTATGTATGCACGCGTGTGAGCGTGTTTGTGTAAATATATATGTAATACTTTATATAATTTTGCCATGTCGTTTTATGTTATGTATGTATGCGTCTACGTACGCGTTTATGGGTGCGTTTGTGTAAATATCTATGTCCGATACATTGTATAATTTATCCACGTTTCATTTTATTTTATATATGTATGTACGTACGCACGCACGTACGTACGTACGTTCGCGTGTGTACGTTTGTGTAAATATCTATGAAATACATTGTATAATTTATGCACCTATCATTTTATTGATTTCTACAGATCCACATAATCAAAGCAACACCACCAACTGAAGATTACTATATCAAGATAGACCGCAGGTTTAGAAGAAAGAACAAAGAACACGTTCTGCGCATGCTGTATAATATAGATGAAGTGCTGTTCGGTGTTCCCAGTAAAGACAGACTCGGAAAGTTTCCGTATTTAGCCTCAGTCTTACAGCTCATAGGCTGAAATGAAAACTCTAATGTTGAATCGGAGTGCTTGATTTGACTTGGTCTTTACGTTCTAAGAAAGGAAATGGTTTATTTAACGACGCACTCAACACATTTTATTTACAATTATATAGCGTCGTACATATGGTTAAGGACCACACAGATATTGAGTGAGGAAACCCGCTGTCGCCACTTCATGGGCCACTCTTTTCGATTAGCAGCAAGGGATATTTTATATGCACCATCTCATAGACATGATAGCACAACCTTTGATGCACCAGTCGTGGTCCACTGGCTGGAGCGAGAACTAGTCCAATGGGCCCACTGACGAGCATCGATCCCAAATCGACCGTGCATTAATCAAGCGCTTTACCACTGGGCTAATAAGGAGCGGGACGTGGCCCAGTGGTACAGCGCTCGCTCTATGCGATGTGGGATCGATCCTAGTCGGTGGGCCCATTGGGATATTTTTCGTTCCAGCCAGTGCACCACGACAAAGGCCGTAGTATGTACTACCCTCTCTTGTGGGATGGTGCATACCCCTTGCTGCTAATCGAAAAGAGTAGCCCATGAAGTGGTCCTTAACACCATATAACCGTAAACAAAATGTGCTGAGTGCGTCGTTAAATAAAACATTTCTTTCTTTCGAATAATTATATCGACTTGACGTGTTTACACGGTAAGAATCCGACTGCACATGGACTTTGAATTGACATTGTGTTTATCTTCTCAGAATTTGAATTGTTTTTTTATTTCAACTTATTTTCGTGCTTATATCCAATTAAGGTTCAAGCACGCTATCCTGGATACACATATCAACTGTCTGGGCTGTCTGACGAGGACAGTGAGTTAGTTGTTGGTGGTTAGTACAGGGTGTTGTAGTGGTCTTAAAGGGACATTCCTGAGTTTGCTGTAATTTTTAAAGATTTTATCGACTAATAAAATGTTTCTACGATTAAACTTACATATTAAATATATTTTCTTGTTTAGAATATCAGTGTCTGTATATTAAACGTGTTTCTGATCGTTCTAATATTTGTACTGGGTTAATTTTCATTTTATTTCCTAAAAAATATGTTTTCGAAATTATTTGAAGACAAAATCCAGTTTGGGCTTCTTACAAATATTAAAGGGACATTCCTGAGTTTGCTGCATTGTGAGATGTTTCTGACCAATAAAATATTTCTACAATTAAACCTATATATTAAAGCCGCACATTAAAGTTCCATCCAGCGAAAATAAATTATAATTTGGTTAATCTACAAACCTGTAACACACTTAGATCACGTTTTTATCAAATGGAGTGAAAAGGCAGGTTTTATATCGATAAATACCATGGGAATCCCCATGTCCCAATTGCTTGAAATAATTTTGAAAGTTAGTATTCTGATGTCACCGGTAGAAGCACAACAATGCCTACGTCACGACAAATTTCACAGATTTGGGGTTCGTTCGTTTCACCTCTCCTGGACATGTTCCAACTGTTCTGTCCTGGTTGTATCCCCTCTCCAGATATCGTAAGACTTAGCAAAATTATTGGTTTTAAGGGTTTGTAACGTTTTGTATTGAGACACTTACTTGTCTGAACTTTATTGTTACTGAAAATGTTCACGAACTGTGAAGAAAAATCTCACAAATGAACAACAACAAATCGGATGTTGATTGCGCGAACCGTGCACGAGAAAACAAATCGAACCAAAATGATAACGGTCACGTGATATACCAACGTCTGTGACATTGAAATGGAAATATCCCCTCTAAAAATAGATTGGACCTCGCTTGCTTAACGGTTTTTTCTCGACAACACGTTTTGTGAAAAAATGCAAAAAATGCATTTCGTGGTTTTACAAACATCAGGATTACCAAAAAGCACTTCAGGTGAATGGAAATGTGTATTCTAAATAATAAAATGTAAGTAAAGTGCAATTTTATTTGTGAAAAATGGGGTTTAATAGCGAAAAACAACACCGTAATGGTTAACAAATAAACGTAACTAGGGTGTGTCCCTTTAAATATATTTTCTTATTTAGAATATCAATGTCTGTATATTCAATGTGTTTCTGGTCGTCTTAATATTTGTAAGAAGCCCAAACTGGATTCTGACTTCAAATAATTTCGTACGTACGAAAAAAACATATTTTAGGAAATAAAATTAAATTTAACCTAGTACAAATATTAGAACTATCAGAAACACGTTTAATATACAGCCACTAATATGTTATGCAGAAAAATATATTTGATATGTAATTACAATCGTTAAAAAGTATCTGTTAGTCGATAACATCTTAAACACTGCAGCAAACTCAGGAATGTCCCTTTAAGACGACCAGAAACACATTGAATAGATAGAAAATATGTTTAAAGGTGCAGACCCTAGTCTTAGCCCGTAAAATGGACACTAAGTTTAGATAATTTATAAACTTGTAACTCATTTGGATAAAGTTACAACAGAGAGAAAGAAGAATCTATGACGTTAAAACTGGGAAATATCCTTAAAAATAGACCAGAAACACTTCGGTTCTACGGAAATGGTTAATCTAAAGAATAAAATATAAGTAATGTTTGATTTCAGTGATCGTAAACGGCTTTAAGAGTAAAACAAATATGCTGTAGTGTTTAAAAACTAGGGTCTGTCCCTTCCATATGTAAGTTTAATCGTAAAAATATTTTATTAGTCTGAAACATCTTACAATGCAGCAAACTCAGAAATGTTCCTTTAAAACTCGCTCTAGGTGGGAGCTTGTACCGGGCTGCGAACCTAGTACCTACCAGCCTTATGTCCGAAGACAAATATCACGTGAGAAAACCGTTCATACAGAAGTAAATACTAGTATTTCTTTAATTACCAAAACGAAAGTTAATTCCAGTACAGTTACTGTTATGGCGATACACTTATAAAAATAATCTGAATAAATTACACAAAATCGTCAAAAAAGAAGTTTGTTTTGTTTAACTAGATAACATTGATTTATTAATTATCGGCTGTCTGATGTCAAATATTTGGTAATTTTTACATGTAGTCTTAGAGAAGAAACCCGCTACATGTTTCCATTAGTAGCAAGGGGAGTCATGACTGATCGTCGAAGACATCTATACATCTCGTCCAATATAAGGGCGAAAAGACCAGCAACTGCGCTAGCCACAACACATCCACGTTGTTCCACGATCAATCTAATTAAAATTAGCTCAACTATTACATGTGGATCTAACAGCAGCCCGTTGGAGCTCATGTCCAAAATCATGCCAGTGATTTGATACCACTAGGTTTTCGAACACGCCCATCCCGAGTCCTGCCTCCGATAAGATCGGTGGCCTGACTCGGGATGGAGGGGGGTGGGGTGGGGTGGCGGAGGGATTGAGTTGAAAATGGGCAGAATTTTGAAAATAGCAAGTAGTAAAAAAGTTAATAGATTTTTTTTTTTTAAATTAAATTAAGATTTACAAGCCAAAAATAAAACGAATTGACTGCTCGGCCAAATATTTATATAATTTGGAGCATTTTAGAAGGACAGTCCAAAAATAAATAAGAGAAAGAAGAGAGGATCGGACTATTTAATAATATTAAAAAAGAAAGTAATTTTGACATAAAATTGTGAACGAAGGTTTAAAAGTTTAAAGTCCGATCTATATGTCCACGTGAGTGGCCTCATTAAGGCCGTTTGGGTGCACAGCTTATAGGGACGAGATGGGTTGCATCCCGTCAAGAAAACCCCTAGATTGACAGTCATTAGACGTTGAAGGTGTAGTGCTGTGCTGAAATACAGATCTTGAGAAGCCGGATCCGTCTGAACGAGAGAAAGTATCAGACGGGTATAGTCCAGTCGTCATGGGTTGGTATAGTGGTGCGGACGGGCCCGACCCCGGAGGATACGAGATGGTATCACTATAAAGCAAAGTAAAGTCTAGAAAAAAGTAGTATGGGCCGACCCCGCTTCCTATTTCCTTTTAGAGTGGGGCGGTCAATCTTCCAGTGCTGCTAGGACAGGCTCGGACATGCAGAGACTAAACGCGAACAACTGTGGCGTTCTGCAGAATGGTCGTCATACGAGTCACGAAAAAACAAGTCGACATAGTCAGTCGGAGAAATGACGTGGAGGCAAGGAATCTCTCTAAAAAAGAATCCAACCTGGTGGTGCAAGCTGTCGAAACGAGAAGCGTTCCAGCGTTCAATCAGTTCCAGTGGCCGCATACATCCCAGTAGAAAACTTCATTTCGCTGACAAAAACAACGAAATGAAGGATCCCCAAGTCGAGCACACGAAAGCACGTGCAGTGTGCACAAGCGAAACAAACACGTCTTATTGCTGGGAATCCAGTGATTTGAAAAGAATTTGAAAACATTCGGGAATGTGCCGAGAGTATACGAAATGATTCGGGTGAATTACGAAGTATTCCGGAAACTAATTGCAATATAAAATTTTATATAAAATTCGTTTCAAGACGAAACAAAAAACCGTGATGGTATAGCCATAAAATCTGTTTATACTAGTGTACAATCCAGAGTTTATTACTGCACTTTTCCTCCTGTTTTTTCAATGTTGAAATAGACCAACAAGTTCGCCTATTGCATAAATAGTCTCGCCCGATATTTTTAGAATTTGTATGCTTCCGAATAACGATATTAAAGGCGAAGTGTAATTGGTCGATATTAAAACTGTTATTTATAGATGAAATGTCACCTGGACATGTGAGTCTACGCAATGCTGTTAGACCTACTGGTAGACCCAGTAGAGCTTATTTTAATCAGATTGTCCCACGATCCAGGACTTTTATTATTATTGTTTTTTGTTTTAAATACTGGGGTGAGGTGATTAAGGTCAAATGAATACATGGATCAACTCGTGAAGAGGACATCCCAACGAATTTTGTTTTTGAAAATGAGAAAAACAAACACAGCGGTGTAAACATGAGGCCCCTGACCTCTGACCTGGGACAGTGACGATCATACAATGGACTGGCCAGCAGTGTGTGTGTGGGGGGGGGGGGGGGGGCGAGAGAGCGTGTGGGGGGAGGGTGGTCGAGATATGTTGCCCAGGAAATAAGAAAATTAGCTTGGTCAGCGAAGAGTTTCGACACGTGCTCCTGTTGGTTCGAATCCTTCAGTCCTGTGGAACGGTGGTTAAGGGTGGTTGGCCACTTCGGGTCGGTCTCTTATCGCGTTAGTTTCTTTATGAAGTCGCCGCGGATTTGGCACATAGAAACGAAACGCAACTTCTCTTTGTGGAATTCTGAGGTTCCGACATCCCATTGGTGCACTAGCGGTCACCGAGAGATAAGCTTGATGCGCGGTCGGTTTGGGATCGATCCCCATCAGTGGGCCCATTGGTCTATTTCTCGTTCCAGCCAGTGCACCACGACTAGTATATCAAAGGCTGTGGTATGTGCTAACCTGCCTCTGGGATGGTGCATATAAAAGATCCCTTGCTACTAATGTTTTTTAATGTGTGGGGTTTTTTTTTACCTTCTCATAAACATTGCCACGGCAACCGTGTTTAACGTAGTTAGTAATAGCTATAGTTCTTCCCACAGAGAACGCCTTTTTTCATACTATGAAATTTACTGCAAATTATTGATTTCTAAGCGATTGTTTTCTAAACTGCACACAAAAGTAATAAAAAAGAATTTATTTCAAAAACACTTTTACTTTTGTTGTTAAATAAAACCAAAGCGTGGAGGGGCACGCGGTCATTTTATATTGCTCCCCCGCCCCCATATATAGTATAAAATTAAAGTTTGTTTTGTTTAACGACACCACTAGAGCACATTGATTTATTAATCATCGGCTATTTGATGTAAAAAAAAGAGGGTAATTTCGACATATAGTCTTAAAAAGAAAACCCGCTACATTTTCCATTAGTAGCAAGGATTTTATATGCACCACCCATAGACAGGATAACGCATACTAAGGCCAGTCGTGGTGCACTGGCTGGGACGAGAAATAGCCCAATGGACCCACCGATGGGAATCGACCACGCATAAAGCGAGGGCTTTACCACTAGTCTAAAAAATTCATAATCAAATAATTTTAAAAGTTGATTTATGTGTATATATAATACTTTGTATTCTGGGACTAATGTGGCCCAATCACTGTTAACCAGCCAAAAGAAGAGAAAAGAATGTTGGAGTTCTTCCCCACATCCGATATTAAAATGTCCACTTCTATGGAACATTAATTTCCCTTACAGGGCCTCATTGTCGGTGGTTCGGACACTTGCATAGTATCCATTCTGGAAAGTCAGCTGTACCCAGATGACATTTAGAAGGAATTTCCTTGATGACGTCACCGAGAAATACCACATCTTTTCTATCTCCACTTAATGAGAGTTCCCATTTTTGTTTACGAAAAATATCGTAAATCATGACACACTAAGAGAACTTTACGATACCTTCAACAATCTGTCGTATCTTAAATCTACGACATTCGTATTTTGCTTTTAACTAGCTACGATTTGCTCTTAACTAGCTAAGATGGCTTCGAAAATACGTGCCCAGGTTTTACCAACACTCCTGTTTAACGTATGCATTTCAAGAATATGCAGCTAACATATTATGAAATCTACAGTTTTAATATTTAATGCCAAAATCATAATTTGATAGGGAAATTTCAAAATATTTACTATTTACAAAATATGGAAACATAAGATAAGGGGAAATAACTCCGTCCGTACTAGTTTAATATATTTTAAAAGAACTCATCAAATTAATTAGGCAGTGGACACTCGGCTAAATCACTGCCTGCAACGTCTTGCTTTAACCGTCAGCTTTGGCAAAATTGCCCCGATGTTTTTATAATCTCAAAATACATTTAAGTTTCCGTAGTTAACTCCCTTGAACAAAACAAACTCAAATCCATATACGTACGTATGTACACACACACACACACACACACACGCACACACACATAGAATTTTAGTTGAATAGTTTTGAAACTTAGTACAAGTATTCTCTGAGGATATTGGTGTGGCAGGCTTGTATTTGTTACATATTGAGGTTATGGCAGGTTTAGGTTTTAATATAGTTAATTTAATATAGTTTGATAAAGTCTAGGTTTTAATGTATTTATTGAAATTGATTTTAGGCAAGTCTAACTCAAAGCACAGACCGTGCATGAGCAAAGTTCACTAGCACATGAACTCTTTCTTTTGTCTGAGCACGAGTTTTTTCCTTTTCTTTCTGCCTCAAGTCAGTTGCTATGTTCAGTTGACTTGCTGACTTCAGATGTGTTGGTTGTGTTTTTACTTTCAACATTATTTTATTATGAAGACAGAAACCTGAGTTTCATCTGGTTAATGTTGGACCCAGATCCCATATATTTGGTGAGTTATTTGCAGTTAATATATATTAATTTCATTACACTTAGACAATACTAAATGTAATGTTAGATAAGTTAGGTAAAACTATAACAATCACTTAGGTAAAACTATATGTATGTAAGTGCGGGTGTCACGGGGATCCTATAATACCCGTAACTGAATGAAACACGATTATCCAAATATCTCTCCTAACTGTATATCTATTAGATCTCTCTGTAACGGGCAGTTATACCCGCGTGGCTCGTCTAGGTATGATCAGAGATAAGATCTTATATAAAGACGACAATTTTCCTTAGATGGCCAGACTTGCTGACGCCTAGTCCGCCGGCAATACCTCGATCGTACCGAACTAGCGGAGGTATTACGTAACTACTGGCCACATGGCCTCCGCATCTGGGCTGGGTGTGTATTAGGCACAGCTCGACCACGGTCGCGCGGATGTATTACATAACAAAGTGCCCACCTGGGCTTAAGTACATATTGGAACTGCACACGGCCATGTAAAACAATTAGTATCGCCACAGGCGAAAAGAAATAAGAGCATGTTCCGTCACACACCCCCACCTCAAAAAGGATATTTCCTCTACTCTGGGAATAGGGAAATATACTACATTAAAACAAAAGGTGCGTTAACCGACGCATCCGGGCATTTATAACACATAGTAATAAGGTGACTACCAGTAATGACACTGAGTCTCTGAGTCCCTGGTATACAATAAAATATATTTTAAAAAAAAACAGAAATCAAGAATGTCAACACATTATCATAACGTTCAACTTCGGGACAGGGCATCAGCGATTACATTGGATGTGCCCTTGATATGCTCAATGGTAATTGGGTATTCTTGCAGAAGAAGACTCCATCTCAAAACTCTTTGGTTGGTGGCTTTCATTCTGTGAATGAAGGTAAGCGGATTATGATCAGTATAGACCACCACTTGATGCACTGCCGATTTTACGTAGATCTGAAAATGCTTCAGAGCTTGTACCATGGCCAAAGCTTCCTTCTCTATAGTGGAATAGTTCACCTGGTGTTTGTCAAACTTTTTGGAGAAGAAACTTACAGGGTGGTCCAGTCCATTTTCGTCTTCCTGGAACAGCACAGCTCCAGCTCCCACGTCATTGGCATCCACAGCTAGCTTGAAGGATATTCGGTAGTCTGGCGCTGCCATCACGGGAGACGAGGAGCGCATCTGCTTGAGACGGTTGAATGACTTCTCGCATTCTTCTGACAACTGGAACTTCGTTTCCTTCTTTTTCAGTGTCGCACATTTTCCAGGTTTTCTCCGATAGGCATGCTGTCGGATCGGTGTAGCGTTGGGTTCCAAGCGCACATCCTGGCTTAAGGTGTTGGTAACCGTTGGAAGGTCCTGACAAATGGAAACATTGTCTTGTATCAATGTAGTCAGCTTTTCTCGCTGGGGGCTCAAGTCTGCTAGAATCTGGCTGTTGGTTAATTTGATCTCTGCAGTCTTGACGTCATCACAGGAAATTGAGTGACTCTCAATTTGGACCGGTAACTCTGGAACTATCGGCAGTCTGTCGAAATAACTTTTTAGCAAATTGATGTGACAATACCTACTTTTCCTAAACCTATCAGGAGTGTTTATCACATACCCTGTCTCATTAACCCGTTTGTGCACAACATAGGGCCCGAAATACCTGTTCTGCAATGAACCCCGTTTAATGGGAAGGTACAGCAGCACCTTATCCCCTTGTTTAAATTCCCGACTCTTAGTCTTCCTATCAAACACTGATTTTATTTTGCTCTGAGCATGGCTCAGTTGCTTCCTAGCCTTCCTATCTCTAACTCTCTTATTCATTAATACTCCCTTGTCCATATCATAACCTGACCTCTGATTCTCCATTTCACCTTCAGTTAACAATGTAGTGCGAGCTGCCAACAAATTTTTATCAGTCCCCTGCTCTAGGATTAACTCTTGTCTATTACAAGGTAAGTCCCCTCTATCAAACACAACTGGTTCATTTCCCCTCTGCGGGAGATCAACAGGTTCCACCACATTTAATTCCTCAGTTGACTTATCTACCATTTTACTGATAACCTCATCCACTCCAATTTCATGGCTCACACACGTATCAGACAAATCACCAATATCCTCTGGGTCTCGTGTTACCTTTCTGACCATAGCCCTAGTCTTTATACACGCAGGATATGTAATCTCATCAACCTCACTCTCTTCTATTGGTAAAGGGCTGTCTTTAGTTAACAATTGGTCACATTTCGGCTGACAACACTGACTAGTCAAATCATTACCCAACAAAACTCCTATGTTTTCAACAGGCAAGTCCTTCACAACACCCATAACGACTGGTCCCGTCACAAACTTCGAACACAAGAAAACGTTATGTAACCGGACAACCATATGTTCTCCAGTAACCGATGTTAAAGCCAAACTACGTCCTGTATCTGAATTCTCAATACCAGCTAAACACTCTTGCCTACACCCGGTATCTCTAAAGATTGATATTGCCTTAGGACTCAATTCTTGTTTCACTTCACAAACCATACCAGTGGACACATACGGGTTTACTTTCTCTGCCATGGGACTAACCATTAACTCTCTCGCTAACGGAGCTGACCTCACTAAACCGACCACTTGCGCATTATCGCGTTTCCTGTTAAGTCCCCGATAAGATGGTTATCCTTTTTACAGTAACTGCAATGTGGACGAAAAGTTCGTGCATTGGCTGATAATGCAGGTTTATCCTTACTTTGCCCGCCAGGTACATTCCTTGCCTGACTAGCTGACCAACTAGAAGACTCTCCCCGATAGTTACTTTCCCGGGAAAAACCTGGCTGAAATTTCTTCTTATCACCCTGTTGTAAAGAGCTACCCTGTACTGCCTGAGCTTTGTGTATTAACACGTAGTCATCTGCCACTATATCCTGCCTGCCTCCTATTTTTTTGATATCACGATCCTCTAAATGAATACGTAAGCTAACTGGTAATCCATTTTTAATGTCCTGTAAGATCAACAACTCCCGTAACTCGGTATATGACTCTAACTGATGAGAAACCACCCATTTATCAAACATCCCTGCCTTCTTAGCCACAAACTCACTATAAGACTGACCCTGCGTTGTTCTCAACTCGCTATACCGTAAACGATAATCCTCAGGTCGTAATTCATAAGCCCTCAACACTGCCGCCTTAACTAGGTCGTACTGACTTGCTCGCTCATCACTCATTGAATTATAAGCTATGCTAGCCTTCCCCTTAAACTTAGACACGGCTAACAATGTCCACTTAGACTGCGGCCAATTTAGCTGCTTAGCGGCCCGTTCAAAAAGTTGGAAGAACATGTCTACCTCCTGATCGTCAAATACAGGCACTGATCTATAAGCCTCCGACATGTTAAACCCATTTCCGGCCTCCCGTCTAACTTCTTCAATATTCAACTTTAACTCATGTTCCACTTTTAATTTTGCTAACTGGAATTCTCTATCCCCCCCTCTCTCTCTCTCTCTCTCTCTCTCTCTCTCTCTCTCTCTCTCTCTCTCTCTCTCTCTCTCTCTCTCTCTCTCTCTCTCTCTCTCTAATGCACGTTCTTCTCTTTCGTACTCAAGTTTTTTAAAAGCTAATTGTTGTTCCACACTTAACTCATTTATCTCTCTATCTCTGGAACAATCTCACTGTCTTCCATAACAGGCCTATCACCAAAAACTTCCTGGATAATAATTGTCTTTATATCACCTAAGGTTTTAGCTGATGTTAAATCAATTTCTCACTCACCCGCGATTTCAACTAATTCGGCCTTACGTGCTCGCTTAATCTCCACTACACTGAGCGTAGGCCTATCCAGCAAATTCTTATCCATGTTTAGATATGACGCACTTATTATTAATTAATTTTCTAGTGAACAACGTTGCTACTTCTAGTTAATTTGTAAAATTAGTTTATAAAGCCCCCATTTACAAACAATACTTTTTTAAATATGCATGTCCCGTTTCAGATCCGGGACGAGCGCCCCAATTTTCACTCCTGTCACGGGGATCCTATAATACCCGTAACTGAATGAAACACGATTATCCAAATATCTCTCCTAACTGTATATCTATTAGATCTCTCTGTAACGGGCAGTTATACCCGCGTGGCTCGTCTAGTTATGATCAGAGATAAGATCTTATATAAAGTATATATTATTATGATAGCACGTTTAGTTCACTAGAAAACACAACAAAAACACAATACACTTTGGAATCTGTATTAATCTACGCTGACAAAATTACTGCCGCAGTAGTTAATTAACAACAACAAATAGTAACAACCCAGAACTGATCACTTAATTAGTTAATCACTAGGTGTCTAGTTTATACAATATTCTAATCACTTCACCGTGACACAACACCCACACGTGTGATAATTGAGAAACGCTTCCAGGAGAACTTAATTAATAAAGGAATTACAACTCTATTCCTAACCGGTTAATTTTTAATTAACCCTCAACTACTCATTCAGTAACGTGTGATAATTGAGAAACGCTGCCAGGGGAACTTAATTAATAAAGGAATTACAACTCTATTCCTAACTGGTTAATTTTTAATTAACCCTGGTTAATTTTTAATTAACCCTTAACTACTCATTCAGTAACCTTGTAACACATAATTAATACTGGTACCTATCACAATAAAGACAATAACCTACAGTTTACCTAGGTCCTCTAGGATGACTGGCTAAGCTTTAATAATTATTTAGACAGTGAGCCTACAGTTTACTGCGTCAGATGACCGGCAGCACCGTCTAAATAATATTGGTATAATACAGTATTAAAATATTTAAAGTCACATCAATCACATCAAGGTTATACAACAGAGCAGAAATAATATATAATTACCACGTCCGGACTGAACTTATATATTTCGTTCAGTGGACGACGTCCGTTTCCCCTGCAGCCTTCCTATGTTTCTCCCCGATATCGCTAAAACCCTAGCTATTTATCATAAAAACCGAATACCGTCTGGGGGTACATCGCGGCACCTCACGTATCATGTGAACTTTCCACAGCGACCAAGGCGACAATTTTCCTTAGATGGCCAGACTTGTTGACGCCTAGTCCGCCGGCAATACCCCAATCGTACCGAACTAGCGGAGGTATTACGTAACTACTGGCCACATGGCCTCCGCACCTGGGCTGGGTGTGTATTAGGCACAGCTCGACCACGGTCGCGCGGAGGTATTACGTAACAAAGTGCCCACCTGGGCTTAAGTGCATAATGGAACTGCACACGACCCTCTAAAACAATTAATATCGCCACAGGCGAAAAGAAATAAGAGCATGTTCCGTCACAGTGATCTAGTGGTGTCGTTAAACAAAACAAACTTTCTATGGGCATACTGGAGCAAAAATTTGTTCGATGAAATTAAGGACAACCTAGTATTGACCGTGTGACTTCTACTTCGCAAGTAACTGCAACCATTTCGTGGATACAAAACACTGAAATTGATGTTTTTGCAGAGGCTAATGAACTGACAGCAATTGAGACAGGCATTACATCTAACTTTAATATATTTTACGGAAAAAGGCTAAAACCGAAAATATGCCTGAAAATGTATCGTAATTAAGTTTAACTATGGAGCTTGAATCACGTAGATGTGCTTCTCTTACGTAACTTCCCTGATTGGTTAATATAGGTTTGTCGCTTGTATCGCGCGAACTGTTTTTAGAAACAATTCCCACACTCGACTAAATTAGAATAGGGCCTACCGCGATTGAAATCAATGCTTTCCAAACATACACAGGGGGAAAAACCCATTTTCTTCGAAAAATGCACCCGGCGTGCTGTGAAAGGTTTGCCAACAAGCTACTGAAAATTTGATGCCCCTCTGTGAAATTCGCACAGTATTTTTCACTTGCCCACTAGTCAGTCTCTGATTTGGTCTCTTTTTGAAAAGTGTTTACTTCAAAATGGATGTTTTCCAAGGAATACGA